>NC_066874.1:9048503-9326003 GCF_022985175.1 Labeo rohita | reverse complement strand
CAAAAATACACTGTATGGGTCAAAATTATTTTTGTTTTATGCCAAAAATCATTAGGATATTAATATTTCATTAAGGTATTTCATAAAATTCCTACTGTAAATATATCAAAACTTAATTTTGGTTAGTAATAATGCATTGTTAAGAAATTTATTTGAATTTTTTTTAACTTTATTTGCAATTTTCTGCACCCTCAGATTCCAGATTTTCAAATAATTGTATCTCGGCCAAATATTGTCATTTCCTAACAAACCATACCATACATCAGTGGAAAGATTATTTATTCAGCTTTCAGATGATGTATTGATCTCAATTTGGAAAAATTGACCCTTATGACTGGTTTTGTGGTCCGTGGTCACATATATGGAAGCACTGGTTTTGTTTGAAAATCATTGTTCAAATGATCATTGTCAAGCATTTGACCTTTGTGTAAGTATGTCATAAAAACAATGAGTCATCATTTTACTGTCGGGGATTTGTCACTTACATGTAGTGTAGACAGAATCACTGTTCATAATACGTTTTATTGTCTTTAGTCGCATAACGCCACCAGAGAAACAGATAAGACACATTTTGCTTTCCAGGAAAGACTGAAGTAATTATTGTACCCATCAGGCAAGAAATAGCAATGCCAAGTTCCTGAGGAGTCCTTTCCAGAGGAGACAGTCCTTTCAATCCCAAAGATATCGACTAACTCTTCCCCAATCATCTGCTTCTTGCACCCAAGTGCTCTCTAAAGCAAATAAGTGTATCAGTCACATTAAAAAAATAATAAAAAGCACACCATCTACTACCATACATTAGCAGTCAAAAGTTTTGGAACAGTAACGTTTTGTTTTTTTTAAAGAAGTCTCTTCTGCTCAACAAGCCTGCATTTATTTGATCCAAAATACAGCAAAAGCAGTAATATTGTGAAATATTGTTACTATTTACAATAACTGCTTTCTATTTGAATGTATTTTAAAATGTAATTTATTCTTGTGATCAAAGCAAAATTTTCAGCATCATTACTCCCGTGTTCAGTGTCACATGATTGTTTAGAAATCATTCTAATGCTGATTTGCTGTTTAAGAAACATTTATTATTATTTTCAATATTTAAAACAGTTTAGTTCATTTTTTCTTCAGGATTCCTTGATGAATAGAAAGATCCAAAGATCAGCATTTATCTGAAATAAAAAGCTTTTGTAATATTATACACTATAGCATTCAAAAGCATAGAGTCGGGATGATTTTAAATTATAGAAATTAATACTTTTATTTAGCAAGGATGCTTTAAATTCATTGAAAATAGACATTTTTAATGTTACAAAAGACTTCAATTTCAGATAAATGCTGTTCTTCTGAACTTTGTATTCATCAAAGAAACCTGAAAAGCTCTTCCGCTGTTTTCAACATAATAATAATAATAATAATAATAAATGTTTTTTGAGCAGCAAATCAGAATATTAGAATGATTTCTAAAGGATCATGTGACTGGAGTAATGATGTTAAAAAAAATCAGCTTTGAAATCACAGGAATAAATTACATTTTAAAATATATTCAAATAGAAAACTGTTATTTTAATAGTAAAAATATTTTAAAATTTCACTGCTTTTGCTGTACTTTGGATCAAATAAATGCAGGCTTGGTAAGCAGAAGAAACTCTTACTGTTCAAACACGTTTAACTGGTAGTGTTTCTGTTCACATTGAATTTCAATAACATCCCAGCGCTGAAATATCAGCAATTATCTCTCTCTACTTACATAAACTGACTTAGAAAGCACAGTATCTGCATCAAATGACAGGAATGTCATGTTTTCTGGAACAGTCTTCTGTTGAGCCAGTATACGCAGGATCATTAAGTTGGATGCTTCAGATACAAAACCCCTTAGAGAGCTTAGTGGAAATGTGTGGGTTTGAGTCTTCACTCCCTATGGAATGAAAAATGAGACCTTGTTATTATTCACACAAACTTTTGAAACTTTCCTGTTTTTTGTTTTTTTGCACAAATTGACATAAATGTATTTTCATCTTGTGCAGCACAGCACTCACCTCGTTCTCTGAGATGATCCGGTTTACCACTAATTGATCGTCCTGTTTAACAATATGTACTTTCCGGTCCACAGTATTCTTTTCTAGCTGGAATGTTTAAAACACCTCAAATTTTACAGCCATTATTTTTATAATATTAAACAGATACCCTATGCTTTTTATAAACTTTGCTATATGTCAATAGAAAAAGATACCTTTACATATTCATGATGATTCTCTTCCAGTATCTCAAGGTTTCCGGATATGTAGGCTGGTAAAAACACAAGGGAGCAAATATAGGGTTTAACAATCTTTAAGAAAAGACTGTGATGACACAAATGTCATTTGTGACCTTGGACCACCAGTCTTAAGTTGCACGGATTTGTAGCAATAGCCAACAATACATCTTATGGGTCAAAATGATCTATTTTTCTTTTATGCCAAAAATCATTAGGGTATTAAGTAAAGATCATGTTCCATCAAAATATTTTGTAAATGTCCTACTGTAAATATATCAAATTTATTTTTTGATTCGTAATATGCATTGCTAAGAACTTCATCTGGACAACTTTAAAGGCGATTTTCTCAATATTTAGATTTTCAAATAGTTGTATCTCAGCCAAATATTGTAATATCCTAACCATACATCAATGGAAAGCTCATTTATTCAGCTTTCAGATCATGTATCAATCTCCATTTTAAAAAATTGACCCTTATGACTGGTTTTGTGGTCCAGGGTCACATTTGTGTTCTCACTAACAAATAATAAAGAGAAGGAAATGTATGCTCACCTATAATCGATGTACCACAAGGAATGTCATCAATCGTTCCATGACTGTTGGCATGGAGAAGATAGCAAAGCTCTTCATTGTAGCTCGCTTTGCTGACACTCAGAGAGAAGTCTCCCAGTTCCCGGCCCGAATCTGACACCGTCACAAGCGAGTCTGCGAACAAACACTGGTCCAGATCCTTAGGTGCTGCAAGTGACAACAGAAGAGGCTTGCAATCATAAGTCAATTGGAATAATACACTGTTCATATACTGTTAGTCTTGAATAAAGATTCATTAGAAGATTCTTCAGAAGAAACATTCAGTACATCTAATGTAAAGGCACATTTATGTATTTGTCAGTGCTTCAGCTTTATCACAATCATTGAAAATCAACTGCTCAAATGACTTATTAAACAAAAAACGAGATAATAGTACAAAGCAACTTAATGAATGTGAGGAAAATTAGAGTTTACCCCGTTGCTGCCATTAACAGATGGTTCCTGGCCTTAAAATAGCATATCTGACAAGCAAACTTCAGGAGTGACGTCACATACTCAATCATAATCATGTTTAATGACTTACCAATGTTGCAAATAAACTCCACTGCGTTAAACGAAGCTTTCAGTTCTTCTGTTTCATTCTGTGTTGATTCACTTTCCTCCATGTGTGTCTTAGAAAGTCCAGATAAACGCAGATGCAATCAGTTCAGGTAATAATTTAAAATATTGCCTATATATATATATATATATATCATGGATTTTTGAGGGCGTAGCAGTTGCATTTACTTGAGTTTACCTGAGTTTCAACTGCTCAGTCCTTCAGCAGATATCAAACAAACAGGAGCTACTTTGCTAATGCTATTAAAAAATATATCAGAATAAACAGAAAACAAACTAACTTTACAATTACTTGAATGACTTTAATATTAAAGAAAATAGTACGGGCTACTAACAGCGTCTTTATTAGGCTTGTAACTCGTTTTATTTACGGTCTAGATGCGTTTTCGTTCTCGCCTCAAACTTATTAGCATCTCCGGTTTCCTTAGTAACGCGGTTGTTGTAAACATCTACCGTAAACCTTCTTGTAATCACGCCATTTCACAAGCATTCAAAACAGACAAATGATAGTTAATAATTAATAGGTTTATTATTATGACGAACCGTTCATAAATATCAGTGCTTGTTGTACCTTAAGTATTCATCAAACATCATTTTAAATGGGAATCACTGCACATCTCCAAGAGAGTCAAGGGTAAGAAAAAACATGTTTTAGAATTACATAAATCTATTTTTGTATACAAAATAATGCCCAGGTCTAAGTTACTTCACTTTTTTCTTTTGGCTCACTGTTTAAATTCACATTAGTGTTTTTAATCCAGCACAGAAATAATACATAGGGAGCAGTACATGTTTAGCTTGGAATGGTTTCAGTGGTTGTTTCCAGTGGATAAAAAGCCTTATCGGTCCTTATAAATGTCCTTCCGTCTGCGCAACTCTTCTAAAACACGGGCGCGATATGACGTCCAGTCCTCGTCCTGCTTCTGCTGCAGACCCAGAGCCCGGTGAAGATCCTGGGAGTGGCTCCGCAGGAAGGGATTGTATTGCTTCTCCTCTGCTAGGGTGGATGGACACTGTATGAAAAGAAGAGAGAAGGACTTCAAATCAAGTTTGGCTGGTAGGAATATTATTTAGAAGATTTAGAATAATATTGCAGGTCTACGGATGGAACAAATTCTTGTCTTCCTTACTGTGCAGAGTCTTTGGCCCCTCTGGTGCAGCACCCACTGCAACTTCTGCTCCCGTACAACATTGCAAGGCTCCACTTCAGCAGCAAACAGCAGGTTATCTTCAGCATATTCATGTCCTGAGAAGAAAAACCGACTTTATTAACATGAACGTCAAGCTTTTCCTTAGAATCACACCCAAATAAAATATACATCTGAAAATCTGTGTACAAAAACTAAAAGACTGCAAAGACTTGACACATTACAATTATGGTTTTTAAACTCTCTGTATGAATTTTTTTCTTATGCAGACCACAAAATAACCTCTGTGAAAAATGTTGGTAACTAAACAGTTTTGGTTCCCATTGACTTCCATTGTATTTTTCGTCCATTATTTGGTTAACAAACTTGCTTTGTGTTAAGCAGGATGAAGAAAGTCACATAGGTTTGGAACTACATGTATGTGAGTAAATAATGACAGATTTTTCCTTTATGGGTGAATTATCACCTTTTAAGCATGCTTCACAATGCTGTGAAAAAATATATTTTGGCAACCAATCATAAATACAATAATAATTAATGAACACAGCTTGTATAGTTGCAGAAACTCTTATGGATTGAGCTTAGTGTCAGTGCCTGAGAGAAACAATTTCAAAATTGCCATCAAAATTTTCAACTGAAGTCTTGACTATCCAGGATTTATTCCACTCCCAGAGTAAATTATAAACAGTGTAAAAAAAACACAAATACAGTAACTGGATAAAATTCTGGTTAACAGCTTCAAGTGTGAAAAGCCCCTATATAAAGTGACTGTGTTTCCTTACCAGGCCAAAGCAGAGTTTCATCGTTTAGCGATCCCACTGTATCCAGAGATGACAGCATAGTTGAGGCATTACCCTCAAACATTCTCCCTACAAGGGATGGAAATGAGTCAGAGCTTTAAATAGAGCAAGCTGGCTTCAAGAATTCGGCTTTCTGAGCATCGATACTGAATAAATAGTCATTTAAATAATTGTAAAGTATATATACAATGTCAAACATTGCAGGCAGGTAACAACAACACTACAGATATTTTAAACAAAATGATATAATACATTTTTAAGTGCATACGGAGATAACAGAATGATTAATGCCATACTCACCACATCCAGAGAGGAATACCAGATCCCCTGAAAACAAACTGCTGGGGCCACCTATCGCTCGGCCATCAAGCAGGTAGATCATGTGACCCACTGTGTGGCCAGGAGTATAGAAGGCCCTGAAGTGCAGCTGCGTTCCAAAATCTATTGTGTCTTTGTCTGAAAGGGGGCTAAACAATCCAGAAAACGTTAAATTAGGTTGTCTGTTTCATGCTTTCATACATTTCATTATAACGTAGAACACAAAAGAAGATATTTTGAATTTTTTTTTAAATTTTACAATGGTTGAAAAATTTGGTTGACCTGTACCGTATGGACAAAAACAGCTGAAACATTCTTCAAAATATATTCTTTTGTGACCCCGGAACAATTAAAGTTATACAGATTTGAAACGACATGCGAGTGGGTAATTAAAGAATACTCATGTTTAGAACTGTACATTTAACAGATAAAAATAATACATGATGGAACAGTAGAAGATAGTCAAAGGTACTAACTGTGTAAGGCCTGGAATGTTGTCCATAGCATTCCCATACACACGACAGGACCTGTAACGTCTCTTCAGAGCCCTGTTCCCTCCACTGTGGTCCCTGGTTGGGAAAAGTGCATATGCAAAGTATAGTTTGATTTAGTTTTCATGTTTAGACATTCAATATTGATTCTGTTAAGTTCATCCATATATGAAAATTATGTCATCATTTATTCATCCTTGTGTCATAAGCTTACAAGACTTTTCCACTGAAAGTCAATGCAACATTTTCAAGATTCAAAAAAGTATATAAAGTCATATTTAAAGTAGCAGTTTAAGCCAGATCTTCAAAAGAGATGATCAAATATGACCCTGGACCACAAAACCAGTCATAAGTCGCATGGGTATATTTGTAGCAATAGCCAACAATACATTGTATGGGTCAAAATTATCGATTTTTCTTTTATGCCAAAAATCATTAGGATATTAAGTAAAGATTATGTTCCATGAAGATATCTCTTAAATTTCCAACTGTGGATATGTATATATGTATTGCTATGAACTTAATTTGGACAACTTTAAAGATGATTTTCTCAATAATTCGATTTTTTTTGGCACCCTCAGATTATCAAATAGTTGTATCTCAGCCAAATATTCCCAAATATCCTAACAAACCATACATCAATGGAAAGCTTATTTATTGAGCTTTTAGATGATGTGTAAATCTCAACTTTAAAAAAAACTGATTGGTTTTGTGGTCCAGGGTCACAAATGTGCACTGGTCGATATATACAGTACTGTGCAAAAGTTTTAGGCCACTAGTATTTTCACCAGCTAAAAAATGGTTTAAAGTAAGTTATTTCTATCTTTTGCTGTAGTGTGTCAGTAAAAATATCGGTTTACATTTCCAAACATTCTGTTTGCCATTAATTGTAATAATCTAGTGAGATTTTTGTTTGCACAAGGAGTCTGACAACAGCCAGTGCTCCACACAGATCTAATCTCATCATCATCCAGTCTTCCTGGAATGACATGAAGACACAGAACAAACTGAAACAGAGTAAATCCAGAAGAACTGTGGCAACATCTCCAAGATGCTTCAAGAGACCTACCTGCAAAGCTACCTGAAAAATTTTGCGCAAGTGCACCTAGGGCAAAAGCTGCTGTAAACGCAAAGAATGGTCGCACCAAATGTTGATTTCATTTAGTTAATAAAAGGTAAGTGATAAAGAAAATCTATTTATGACAGCATCCTCATTTTACAGCATTTTTACACAAGTGCCTAAAACTCTTAACAGTGCTGCAGCTTTGCATGTAGGTTTCTTGAAGCATCCTGGAGACTTTGTCACAGTTCTTCTGGATTTAGTCTGTCTGAGTTTGTTCTGTTTCTTCATGTCATTCCAGACAGACTGGATGATGATGAGATCAGATCTCTGTGCACTCGCTGTTGTCAGAATCCTTGTGCAAACAAAAATCTCACTGGATTATTACAATTAATGGCAAAATGAATGTTTGGAAATGTAATCTGATATTTCCTACTGACACAGAAAAAGACAGACTTTAACTGACTTTAAACCATTTTTAGCTGATGAAAATACTAGTGGCCTAAGACTTTTGCACTAAATTACATCTTTCTCAATCATGTCTCATTTATATGGATTACTTTTAAAATGTCTTGGTTGGTTAAAACAGAGGTCTGATGGGTTTGGAACAACATGGAGGTGAATAAATGATGACAGACTTTCATTTTTGGGTGAACTATCCCTTTTAAAGGCGAAGTTCACTTCCAGAACAAACATTTACAGATAATTTACTCACCACCTTGTCATCCAAGATGTTTGTGTCTTTCTTTCTTCAGTTGTAAAGAAATTATGTTTCTTGAAAAAAAAATTCCAGAATTTCTCTCTATATAGTGGACTTTAATGGTGCCCCCAAGTTTGAACTTCCAAAATGCAGTTTAAATGCAGCTTCAAATGGCTCTAAATGATCCCAGCCGAGGTAGAACGACCAGTCATTTTCTAAACAAATGAGCAATTTATGTACTTTTCAACCTCAAACGCTCGTCTTGTCTCATCTCTGCGATGCGCATGCATAGTCTGTGTAATCCGGGTCAGTACAGTTAGGGTATGTTGAAAAACATACCTGTTTTCTTCTTCAACATCAAAATCGCCCTACATCGCTGTTTCACCTTTTTTTTTTTTTGTAAAGGGAGTTTGATATTCTTTGCATGTTTACTTTGCAAACACTTCGTCAGTACTTCTGCAGTGATGCAGAACGATTTTGAAGTTGGGGAAGAAAACGAGGTGAGAGTTTTTCAACATATCCTAACTGTACTAACTGTCTCGACCTGAAAAAAAACAAGAGTTCATGCAGACCTAGACAAGATGAGCATTTGAGGTTAAAAAGTATAGAAATTGTCAATTTGTTTTGAAAATCACCGATCGTTTTGCTAGATAAGACCCTTCTCTTCCTTCTTTCCTCTGATGGGATCATTTAGAGCCATTTGAAACTGCATTTAAACTGCATTTTGGAAGTTTAAACTTGGGGGCACCATTGAATTCCACTACACAGAGATAATTCCTAAATTTTTTTCCTCAAGAAACACAATTTCTTATCAACTGAAAAAAAGAAAGACACAAACATCTTGGATGACAAGGGGGTGAGTAAATTATCTGTACATTTTTGTTCTGGAAGTGAACTTCTGCTTTAATGGTAGTTAGATGCCTCATATGTCTTAGAACTGGTGCAATGATCTTACAAAGCTAAAAGGGCCTTCATACTAAAAATAACTCGTCAGTCTTAGAACTCTCACCCAAACAAATCAGTCTTGATTTTTATGTAACATATCTAGTTGCTGATTAAACTAAAAGATTGTCATATCTACTGCTAATACATTCATTATGAAACTTATAGAGTCGTAGAGATTTTTGGCACTTTCAGATCAGGTCTTACCAGTGCTTGTGCGTGCAGAGAACAGCTTGTAACACCACCCCCTCTTCCTCTAAGCATGCCTGTGTGGGTGCAAGACCGACCATGAAATGAGATAAAGCAGAACTGTTGCTCTGGTTAATGTTATACGTAAGATAAGACGTCACTATACATCACATATTTCCAGTAATGCATGTCTTCATATATGTGAAGGATCATAGATATTTTAATTATGACTTTTTTAGCTTTACCACTAATCGATTACAATATCACAAAAAAAAAAACCTCGCATATCTCTACTTTTGCGCATAAGAGAAAGAGAAACTGGAGTCTTTCCATTACAACGACAGATTTCCAATAAAAATAACTGATTATTACTCCATCTTAAACAATTTTGGTAAACCAGTGAGGAATAATGAGCACTTCCCACTAAACCACATGGGTTTGGCAAACTCTCTACAGTAAGACACATAATCCAGTAAACTATTTCTGAAACCACTGCAAAGTTGTTTTGCATCCAACCTGAACAGGCTGAGGGTCAGCGGGATCAACCACAACAGCCATATTTGATGTAGTGTCAATGACCACATAGCTGTAATTGTCTGATAAGATGGGTACCGGTATGATCTTGATGCCTGTTGACAGTAATAGAGTGTGACTTTAGGTATTGATAATCATCTGTTGAGCGTATGATGGAAAAGGTGTTTATGCTCACCGTTTATTATAGTAGGTTGAGTTCTGGAGTGGCCGGCAGGGTACCGCTCCCGAGCTTTCCTCATCTGCCTTTTATGAAATATGTATCCGAGTCTGGTCCGAGTATATAGAGAATACCTGGAAGAGTTTTTAAAGAGAACACTTGTGTGTTTTATACCATTGTGTATGCCCCTCTATGAAATTGCTCCCCTTATGACACTGCAATATTATTGTAACTATAATATTTGGGCAGAAATGTTGTAGAATCAATCTAAATAATCAATTAGATGAGTATAGGAATCTATTTATTTATTTTTTACTACAATTACTAATAGTTTCTAAATGTTTAGGCTATTGTTTTTCATAACAGTTACTTCCGTTAGGTGGTGTTGACGAGCACCAATCCTAGAAATGAAATTTAAACCGTACATTTTCATACATATGAAATGACAAATCATTGACATTCTCTGAAGGGAACATTTGTTACGTCTTACCATAAAGAATTTATTTCAATACCACGTACAAACCGGTTCATGTAAATTAAACATCATATACGGTAGGTGTGGATAGAAAAACAGATGTCTGTGTAAACAAATAAAAAATCGCATGAGGACAAATAAGCCACTTACGCAATCCAAAACAGCGGTTTCTCCGTCCGAGCCATCAGTTTAGCGATCCGGCTGTTTTTCCATGCACTTTTTCTGGCGCATTTAAAAAGACGACAGATGTAAATCCCTCCACATATTAAAGCAATACAAAGTAAATACACTGTCCAGCCCGGAAGCGCCATTATAGTGGGCGTGTCAATGATGACGCATTTAAAAAGTACAACTACAATTGGTCGGAAGTAACAATCACCGTAAAGACTCGTGTTTTATTTTTTTCTATAGGCCTACAATGCATGCATTATTTGTCAGGTGCATGTTTTGCTGTCTGCAGAATTCAGCTCAAAGATTTAATTAATAATGTGGGCATTAAATTTTCTTTAAATTAAATGTCCTTACAGAAATTAATTTAAATCCCGTTAAAGATGTGATAAAAAAAAATTCTTGGCTGGCAAGAGATTTGTCTCTTGGTGGTCGAGTTTTATTATCTAAGACAGAGGGTCTTTTAAGAGTTTCCTATCTTTTCTTTGCAATGCATTGTCCAACTTTAACAAATTTATTTATTATATAATTTCATATGTAAAAATAAACCATGCAAAATTAAAATGGAGGTTGTAAGGAACAGGATTAATGATGGGGGTTTTGGATTTATTGATTTTACCCTGTTTAACCAGGTTTTAAAAGTGAATTGGTTAAAAAGATTATTAAAAAAAACTCTATGGAACATACACTACTAGTCAAAAGTTAAAAGATGTTTTATGTTTTTTTTAAAAAGAAGTCTCTTTTGCTTACCAAGCCTGTATTTATTTGATTCAAAGTATTTTTTCATTCACAAAAAAAAAAAAAATTGTCTCTTGAAAAATTGTGAAAATGAAAAATCGGCTCTTTTACATCCCAAAATGTGCATTTTTTTCAGTATTTTGAATATATTTACTGAGTGTACTGCAAGGGTAGCATCTATGTAATATTTGTATGTAACTTCTTTTATCTTGTTTGTTAATACATATCTGTGTGGAAGAGTCTAGACCACATGGCAATCTATATAAAAGCCATCCATTTAAAAGAAGATGCTGGAATAGATTTTCTGTTGATAAGATCATGTACAAAGTGGTTATTGAATTTATCATCAGTAAACAAAGTTCCTTCAACTGAAATAGAACTTATAAGATAGGACATAGGACAAAAAAAACAAAAAAAACATTTTTTGATCTTTCTATTCATCAAAAAATCCTGAAAAAAAATGTACCCAACTGTTTTAGATATTCATAATAATAATAAAAATCTTTCTTGAATAGCAAATCAGTATATGAATGATTTCTGAAGAATCATGTGACACTGAAGACTGGAGTAATGATGCTGAAAATTTAGCTTTGATCACAGAATAAATTACATTTTAAAATACATTCAGATAGAAAACAGTTATTTTAAATAGTAAAAAATATTTCAAAATTTTACTGTTTTTGCTGTACTTTGGATCAAATAAAAGCAGGCTTGGTGAGCAGAAGAGACTTCTTTAAAAACATTAAATAATTTTGACCAGTAGTGTATTTCCAAATATAATTTTTAAGAAGATCGGAGGATGATTTTTTGTTACAGTGCCCCTTTTACATTAGTAAATTACCTATTAAATTAGCTAAACTTCACCAACAGGCATTTTTATTACAGTGGCTGTTGTACAAACAAGAGACACTTTTTTTCCAAGACAACCAAAATATTATTTACAGAAAAAATCTGGTCAGTTTTATTCCTTTTTAGGATTTCCCCCCCAAAAATTAATTGTGGGCCTTCATTGAAAGAGTATAATACACTGTGTGCATAATTATTAGGCACGTTGATATTCTGGTCATATTTTTTTACCAAGCACATTTTACCAATTCCAAACCACATCAATCTAAATAACTACTATTAATTTTGTATTTAATCATTTATACGTGATATATATTTGTCCATGAAGGCTGGAAGTGAAAAACTCCTTATATTCAGGTGTGCGTAATTATTAGGCACGTTTTATTTTACATATAAAAAAGCCAAAAAAGAGATTTAACCCAGACTGAAAAGTCAAAAATTATTAAATGCCCAAGAGAAGGATGCAAAGCTAATGCAATACTAGAATTTGCAAAGTTAAGGCATGACCACTGGACAGAGAAATGCTCGTTGAGTCAGCATGGTAAAAAAAAAAAACGGTGGAGAAGAAAAGACATTAACTGCAAAAGAATTAAGAATTAAAGTAAAGAATTAGCTGTGAAACCATTAGGAACCATTTAGTCTCCAGCGCCACCATTTTCCAGAGCTGCAACCTACCTGGAGTCTTCAGAAGTTCAATGTGTCAGGTTCTCAGAGACTTTGCTTGAGAAAAACCTAAAAATGACCCTCACTTAATAAGAATAACATTCTGAAGTGTTAAGAAATACATGAAGACAGTTTTTTTTTTATAGGCTTTATAGACAGATAAGTTGAGAATGACTCTTGAAGGACCAGCACCACATCCTCTTGTACCTCTGATTCAAGAATTTGTCTTCCAGAATCTAGCAGTACATTTTGGGAGTTCATGTTTAGTCTATCTCCTATCCTGAAAAGTCTGACTTGCAGAGATGGACCAAAATGAACTCCCAAAACTTACTGCCAGATTTTGGAAGATAAATTCTTGAAAGAGTGGTATAAGAGGATTTGATGCTGGTCCTTCAAAAGTCACTCTCAACTTATCTGTCTATAAAGCCTATAGAAAATAGTCTTCATGTATTTTACAACACTTCAGCATGTTATTCTCTTTAAATGAGGGTCATTTTTTAGGATTTTTCACCCAAGAAAAGTCTCTGAGAACCTGACACATTGAACTTCTGAAGACTCCAGGTAGGTTGCAGCTCTGGAAAATGGTGGCGCTGGAGACTAAATGGCTCCTGATGGTTTCACAGCTAATTCTTCACTTTAATTCTTAATTCTTTTGCAGTTAACGTGTCTTCTCTTCTCCACTGTTTTTTTTCTCACCGTGCTGACCCAACGAGCATTTCTCTGTCCAGTGGTCATGCCTTAACTTTGCAAATTCTAGTATTGCATTAGTGTTGCATCCTTCTCATGGGCATTTAATAATTTTTGACTTTTCAGTCTGGGTTAAATCTTTTTTTATATGTTAAAAAAAACGTGCCTCATAATTACGCACACCTGAATATAAGGAGTTTTTCACTTCCAGCCTTCATGGACAAATATATATAACGTATAAATGATTAAATACAAAATTAATAGTAGTTATTAAGATTGATGTGGTTTGGAATTGGTAAAATGTGCTATGACCAGAATATTAGCGTGCCTAATAATTATGCACACAGTGTATTGTAATCAATGAAGATAGAAATTACGTTTAAAATATTACAAAGATGCTAACCTTGTAACAGTACCCTCAATAAATATATTCAAAATAACGTAGAAGAGACTATTTTTCATCTTTTTTCATGAATGTGTTTGCCTTAAAGTTTTTTGGGATGAACTTTGTACCTATCTCTGAAAACATTAATGTCAGTACATGTAAAAACATATATAATGTTTTTTTTTTTTTTTTTTTTTAATCACAACTCAAACGTGCATATTCATTAATTTTTTTTATACACAAATGCAAATCCACTTTATTATTTTTTATGATGTTTGTCTTAATGTTATTGTTCTTGTTCTATACTTGTCACCTTATTCAAATCACGTGGCATGGATAAAAAAAAATACCTTTTAACACTAGCTTAGGTTTGTGATAAGCTGTATTGATTTCTTGAGGTTTCACCTACCTATATCGCTGTATGCAATGTAATTTGGTAAACAAACTTTTGATACTGACTGCAGAAAAGTAGAAACGGCATTTAGCACCACCTGGTGTAGGACAACAAAAAGCGACCGCACGAGCACACACGCCAGCTTGTTCTAAGAATACAAATATGCAGGCTTGGGTGTGTCCAGTTCAGCGCACCTCGAGAGACTTCTTACACGAGCGTGTTGGTGAAATGTTACATAAACAAGGGAAGCAGACAATATTGTTTTAGATTTAATCGTTTTAACTTTTCTCAGAGCCAAAGCATAAGCGTACTGGTATAACAGCTATCTAGTGGCTTAGTTCTGAGAAATATGTTTTGCTTACACGCAACATGTTTCAGGCTGACTCCACCTGCTGGCTTGTAAGCATCTTGAGCACATTATTACATTGAACGTCATCGAGTGTGTGTGCTGTCTCTACATTAGTTCAGCTGACTCTGAAGAAGGTGGGTCAGTGCGTCAACTCACGAGTTTTTATTTAAATAGATTCAGTAGGAAGGATTACATCGTCAGATATTTCTTTCTCCAAGCTTCAGCATCGATCGTGTGAAGTTTTCTGGATTTCAGACAGCGAGGGTAAGATTGTTACCTTTGTTTTTTACCATCACGTGCTCTTGTAATACACAAATACTATTCGACAGCTTTTTACATCGACTGATTAATCTATCACGCTTTAACAGTAGTAAAATAACTAGCACATGTTATTTTTTTTTGTCAGAAACTATGGTTACCATAGTAAATATTTGCCAAGGGGTGAGTGAGGCCAAAATATGTGAACATGTTCAAGAGCTCTAGAGTACAGTCGTGACTTTAGCCTGTATTCACAACTACACATCTTATTTTGCTTCTAGTCTATATTTAAGGATGAAGTTATAATAGAGAAATATATGGGAGTAAAATAAGATCATACTTCCCAAAAATGCCCTCATGCCCCCTTAGGAAATGGATGTCTGGCAGTCTGTGGCTTTGTTTCAAATCCTCTGAGCTACCTAAACATCACACATATTGAATGCAACTATGATGCCCAAAACCGCCTATATATTAAACATGCATTAAACAACCAGTTTTTTAGCTCAATTACATTACAGTTTCTATTCATTACATATATAATATTAAAGCCCTATCAGGAAAAAAAAGCAAAACATTATTTCTACAAAACATTTATTTGAATATGGCTGGTTGTGTAACATTTTGGCTAATCTTAAGTGCTAGGGTGGACCAGTAAGGAAGTGAAAAAAGTGTTATGTTTTTTCCACTTTAAATATAAAAGGTTGCTTAGCAGAGTAAATAATGATGTAACAGTGTGTGGTAGGCTTGCTTGAGTCAGGCTGCCTGTGCTGATCTGATACAAGAATGGAGACATTCTTTTCAAGTCTGGCTTGAATTACACAGCACTGTTTTTGTAAACATTAAAAACAGGCCACATACCGTAGAGGTATATACAGGAAAACTACTTCCATGTGTTTGGTCTGAAAGTAAAAAGTGACAGTGAACCTGGTTTTATACTGGTCATGGCATTCTGTCGCATATCCTGGAAAATGTTGGTTCATTTAGTATCCACCTATGACTCAGTTTAGCTCTCTGAAGTTCATTTGACAGTCACTCCTTCCTGAAATGAAGAAACGCCTTTTCCCAGGATCCTTTCATTAAGTGACAATCAAATTCATCCAGTTTAGACTTTGGGTTGAAGGAGATTTCCCTTAGCAGATGTGAGTCACATGTTTATGTCACCTCATTGTGCGGTCTTGCATATGCTGCTTTGCATCTGACAGGAAGTACACATTAAAAAAAATCAATAAAATTTCAAAATGTCACTCCCTAACCTGAGCATAGGAAAATGTAGTCGCTGAGGAAAAAACTAGGTGTATTCACAGTCACACCACTCACTGTGAGGCCTTTCATGGGCTGTGCCTTGTCAGGCTGTTTCCAGGAAGACTGTTTAAAATGTGGTTGGTGCTTTTTTGCTGTGGTGAGTACTGTGAGAGTGAAAATGGCAACATTTGAAGCTTTGGTGTTTCATCGGAGTACACAAACATTATATAATAACAATGATAATATTAATGATGCATATATAAGCTAAGCTACTCCCAGATCCAAAAAATCATCAGTTCACATCTTTCATGCACGTCATTGTAAGGATGTGTAGACGTGCAGTCGCCAAGTGAATTTATATCCACTTATCTTTTGTTTGCGTCTGGACCTCTCAAACCCCTACACAGCCACATGACAGATCTTGACGGAAAGTGGTAGGAAGGATATTCTAAGTTTAGTGCTCTTGCAGAAACCTTGACCTTAATTGCTAGGATCATTGTGCATTTCCGTCTGAATTGTTTTTAAAAATGAAACATGTCAGTGCTGAACTTCTCACACTTGCTGCACTATATTATTGTATCTGTTTTTTATCCACTTCGTTAAAGGGCACCTATTATGCAAAGTCCACTTGTACTTGGTGTTTGGACATAAATTCGTGTTGGTAGTGTGTAAACACAACCACCCTACATTGATAAAAATCCACTCATTCCTTAATTTTAATCTCTGTTAAACCAAATCGGTCTCACTAGGCAT
The DNA here is from genome assembly GCF_022985175.1 of Labeo rohita. NCBI lineage: Eukaryota > Metazoa > Chordata > Actinopteri > Cypriniformes > Cyprinidae > Labeo > Labeo rohita. The sequence continues at coordinate 9,309,306 of NC_066874.1, read as the reverse complement.
GTCGTTTTGATTCTCTAAGCATTGTGATGTCACATTGTTTAGGCCCCGCCCACAACTGCTGACTGACAGTCCTGTATTGCCATAGTTTCCACCCTTAGTGAGTTGTCTTCGGTTGTACACTGTCTTGCATTTTCTCCTTGCTCCAGCAGCTGTAACATCAACAATCCCAGTGATTGGATGTAAGACTAAATGTAAGAGTTTTTCTTCTCGTTTTTCTAAAAATATCTGAGCCACTGAAGACGCAGTACTTTTCTTTTTTTAAGGTAATACACCTCAAAATCTCCCTAAATATGTGCAAATAATTTCGCTCCAGACTGATTTGTGAACGTCATGTCATTATAGTGCTTAGATAACATTTTAACTGTATTTGTGTGCGTACGTTATCAAAGTATTTTAATTGATCAGAGCCACGCTGTCAGTTCAGTAGTGCAGTCAGTGTGTGTTTGGCCTCCCATATGTACGACTGAACACTGGGTTCTCTCCAGGGTTGCCAGGTTTTCACAACAAAACCACCCAATTGCTGCTCAAGACTAGCCCAATCACATTTCGAGGGGGGCCCCGTTAAAAATCGCATTCCAGGGGATAAAATACACGTTTTTGTATCAGGGTTCCGCTGGTAAATTCACATTTCAGGGGCTAAATATGACGTTAATGGTGTCACTTCAACCGCAGACATCAAAAACTGCCTTTGGCAATTGTTTAAAAGTAGCCCAATTCCGTGGGAAAACCACAGACTTGGCAACACTGGTTCTCTCGCTCTCAAGTCATGTTGGTTCTATCAACTGTTTATTGCTGCATATATGCAAAGCAGAGATCTTTTGAAGATGGGGCAGGAATATGCAGCATATTTGCATTTAAAGTGCAAACATACACACCAAAACAGCTCTTTTTTTAGACACGCCCCTATAAATGACATTTTCCAGTTGTTATGATAAATGGTCTGTGAGGTATTTTGAGCTGAAACCTTACAGACACATATTGAGGACACCCAAGATCAATATTACATCTTGTAAAAAAGGGCACAATAGGTTCCCGTTAACTAAATCGTGGAAGAATAATGTCAGAGCACTTGGGAACCAGTAACACCACTGACAAATTTAATAATTAGGTTAATTTTTTTTAGGATGGAGAAGGTATTGCAAAAATAAAAATGGTACTGTTGATCTTAATATCACTTAATATTACGAGAATAATCACACATGGTCTTTAGTCTTTATAAGAACTATTTGTGTTTGGGTACTGTAGGTGTTTTTATATTTCTGTATCAGTTGTGTAAATTATTATAATATTACTATATAATTATTGCATAGTTTCATACTCCAAAAGATATTGAAAAATAAAATTTCAAATATTCATTCTAAAATTCTAAATTACAGTTAAAAAGTGTTTTAAAACAAATGGTTTTCTCTAGGTTTGAGTTTCTTACATATAAAAGAGACTACATCAGTTACAGCAATCTAGAATGAATCATAAGTGACCACAGACTGAACTCTACATTTGTTAGTATTAAAAAGTGTTGAAAGAGTATGCGTGTATCAGACAAACAGGAAGCTTGTTCTTTTCTGTGAAATGTTCTGGGTTCGGATGATGAATATGTTTTCCTGCTTAAATATAATTATAATAGTAAAGGGGAAAGATGATCTCAAGCTCAGTTACAGGTTGTGTTCAATAATTGACAGATTATGAGGTGAATGGATCAAAGTATAAAAGTGCCAGTTTAGCTTATATTCTTCCGTCTTATTTATTTAAGGGTTATTTTAATAAATTTTAGGGCTGGATTGGAGAATATTTAGAAATGACAGATCAACCGGACAAATCTCTGAAAGAAAGAATAAATACATTACATTCAATACATTTATCTTTTTTTGATATTATCTTTGTTTTTTCTGCACTTTAGTAGCACAAGTGGTCATAATCGAATCTTGTCTACCCAACAGGAGGTAAAGAAGAATGTCAAGATCAGATTACCCTCCAGGTTACGATGATTCCCGGCTGCTATCTAACCCTCAGCCTGGAGGAGGTTACCCTGCTTCTGCCCCCGCGTATGGCTTCAACTCATACCCGGGACAGCCGCCTTACCCACATCCTAATGATCCATACCAGCCCAATGATCCATACCGTGGACAGCCTGCGGGATACCCCCCGCCAAGTCTACCTGTCATCCCCGTCATGCCTCCTGGTGTAGGTAAGTCTATTATTTCTGGAATCTAATAAACCTTCAGCTTTTTACTTTTGTTTTCACAGTATTCATGGTCCTGAAACATGTAAGAACTATATTTATTTTAGTTTTAGGTTTAGGGTCTGGTTCATCACACAATCCGTTGTTTGGGAAATGTAATTTTAGCAGGTCATATGCAGGCCATTGAATCGAATTTTAACTAATGTCAGCATTTTGCTTAATGTAGTTCCTATAGCCTAGCTCTAACCAGATTAGTGTTGCCAGGCCAGTGATATAGTCATTCATTAGATGGCTCTCTGGAATACTTGATTCTGATTGGTCAGTTGCAGCATTCTAATTCTAATGACGTTATATAATTTACTGTTGTCCCTGGCAACTGATTAGCTATGTATATATCTGGTAGTTTCATGTCTCTTATAATCCATGGTTTCTTTCTTTTGATGTAATAAAACCATCTAAATGTCCATTTATTGATTTATTAGCTATGTAGGAAGATAATGTAAAGATAATGTACAGCAAGCTTCCATGATCACAAAAGCCCTTCAGGGTTTATTTGGATTGTACATTATCTCTTAGGTGTTTCTTCAACTACAGGCGCTTTAGGCTTTGTGAAATTTTAGAAAATAAGCTTTCAAACTTTCACTTGTTTGTTTTATTTTTTCTTATTTATTTATTAGCATTTTATGTATTACACACAATATTTTCACACTTTTGGTATACTTTAATGTAATTGGAAATTACGCACAATTAAAGTATGTTCAGTTTACAAGTAATATTTTATTTTTTTAGTTTTTTAGTAACATCACATGTCTCATATTTTATCTCAGACATGCTCTTCAATGGGCTATAAACAAGTACACTAACTATTAATAAAAAGCTTTATTGGGTAAAAATTGTTATATATCAGGTTTTTTTTTAAAAATATATATATACACTATAGGGGTGTGCGATATGACGATTTTTGATCATGGACGATAATGTCTGCATGATCTGCTTGTGTCAAAACACACAAGGTTTACATATAAAAACAGTTTATAGAAGCTTATGTCTAAAGTGAAAGCAAACAATTGAGAGAAAAACGAATGCCTGCCTGTATATTAGATGTGCATCTTTTAATTGTACTAAACATGCAGCCACTTGTCATCAAGGCGTAGTTCACCCAAAAATTATAATTCTGTCATTATTTACTCACTTACATGTTGTCCCAAAACTGTATTACTTTCTTTCTAGTGCTAAACACAAAATAAGATATTTTGAAGAGTGTGGATAACCAAACAGTAGCTGGTCCCCATTGAATTTAATAATAGAAATGATCAAACCGACAATGTTTAACAGAAAAAAGAAACTTGTTAAGGTTTAAAACAACCTGAGAGTGAACAAATGATGATATATTAAAATAAAACACTCTGACAGAATTGACAGATGACAGAATGTTTATTTTTGGATGAACTATTCTTTTAATTGTTATTAAAACAAAACACAAAGAGAAAAATCACTTACTGCTCTTGATTGTAGAACTTCAATACAGTTGCTTTAATAAGAATCAATGTACAATTGATGTATATAGTGTTTCACTTTTTATATTTGTTAATTTAATTTCTTGCTACTGCTAAAAGATTTTTATCTTCGCTCACTTTGGCCTTAATATCTGCTATTCTTTTTTTATTTTATACTTTGTTACCTTGAAAGTCATTGTTTTTAGTTTGGCTGTACTGCTCAGATACGTTGCAAAATAGTAAAACCAACATGATAAAAGAATCGTGATAAAATCGTGAATCGTGATATTTCTGAAAAAAATCGTGATGTGATATTTTTGCCATATCGCCCGCCCCAATACACTATCAGTCAAATGTTTTTGAACAGTAAGATTTTTGAAGTCTCTTCTGCTCACAAAGCCTGCATTTATTTGATCCAAATTAGAGCAAAACAGTAGAATTTAGAAATAATTTTACTATTTAAAATGACTGTTTTCTATTTTAGTATATTTTAAAATATAAATTGTTCCTGTGATTTTCAAAAGTTGAATTTTTAGCATCATTACTCCAGTCGCATGATCCTTCAGAAATCATTCTAATATTCTGATTTGCTGCTCAAAAAAACATTTATTATTATTATTATTATTATTATGTTGAAAACAGCTGAATAGAATTTTTTTCAGGTTTCTTTGTTGAAAATTTAGCTTTGATCACAGGAATAAATTACATTTTAAAATCTATTCAAAAAGAAAGCAGTTAATTTAATTAGTAAAAATATTTAATAATAATAATGCTTTTGCTGTATTTTGGATCAAATAAATGCAGACTTGGTGAGCAAAAAATTCTTTAAAAAACTTTAAAAATCTTATCGTTCCAAAACTTTTGACCGATAGTGTTTAAAAAAATTATTGTAAATTAAATGTAGGACAGTGTATCATTCGCACACAAGAGATATTATGATTATTTGACTCTTTTTTTTTTTTTTCAATTAGCATGGTTTTAAACATGAAATGTTCATGTTTGTATGACATTTTCATATTTTAAAATCCTCGTACATCAAAGTGCTCGAAGTTGAAGAATCTCCCAGTTATATGATGGTTTGTTTACACAGACTGATGTGAATGAGGTCATTCATACTCTGCGTTCTGCAAATAGCACTTCAGAAAATGTATTTTTAACCGAACACATGATTGTTACAGGTGACAATGAAGGATTTACTACATCAGGAGGATTCGACGACATTAGTGTCCGTCACACATTTATACGAAAAGTAAGTATTATAATAGTGTTACTCAGTTGCTATTTCAGATTTTGTGTGTAAATTGAATGTTAATGTTTCTGAATGGTTGAGTTTGAAAAAACGTTCATTCTGTTTTGCAGGTTTATATGATCCTCGCCGCTCAGCTTCTTGTCACAGCTAGCATTGTTGCTATTTTCACATTTGTGTGAGTCTGTGTTTGGGGGGGTGTGGTTACTTTCTGTGCTTTGTGTTCACACAATATAAAAGATTAATGTTATTTCTGCTTGTTCAGGTAGACTTTGTCGTTAAACTTTAATGTGTTTTTATTCACTCAGGGAACCTGTAGGAGACTTTGTGAAGAAAAATCCAGCCATCTATTGGACTTCATAGTAAGAATGAGACATTTATTCAATCACTATACAGAATGCTTCACATTTACAACATTAAATACAAATGTAAACAAAAGCAAACAAAAACAAACGTAGAACAATGTGAATGTCTTTTGAAAAAAATTTTTTTCTTCAGTGCTGTCTATTTTGTCACACACTTAGTATTGGTTTGCTGTCAGGGACCCAGGTGAGATGATTGCTTCATTTTCTGAATCAAACTATTAATAAACCAAACAGATGGTGATATTTTGTAATGCTTGTAGTTTTATAATGTGACACAGTAAGAATGAAGACACAAAATCATACCAGGCAGGCAATATAAACAAAAAATGAGTTAAACTGAAAATTGAAGTCCTCAAAAAAGAGCCACTATAAACAATGTAATGTGAGCAAATGAATTTATCCCTCTCCTTTGTCACACATTTTAGGAGGCGTTTCCCATGGAACCTGATCCTGTTGGCCATTTTTGTGAGTGGAAAATTCTGAGTCATTCTTAAGAAATTAAGAGGGAGTGTGGCCAAACCTGTAATGAGCAATGTTGTTTTTACATGTAATGCTGTAGACAAAGTATCTTTGGATAACATTGCCTTTTTTCTTGTTTTAGACACTGGCCTTATCGTTCATGACGGGAAATATTGCAAGGTGAGATGTCACGCAACACGTACGTCTCAGTGATGAGATACAGTGGCTGGGGAAATGGAAAAACAGCATGAGTCTCATGACTGTTGACAGAGTGTTTTAATGGATGTCCTTTGTTTGCGTTGTCAATTTCTTTGCCTATTTAGTTTGCAGTGATAGAGTGGTTTTGTTCCCACCCCACTTAATTTTTCATACTATTTATTTATTGTTGCTTTAATATCTTATATATCGGGGCGTTTCCTCAGAGATGGCACGAGGAAGTGTCTCTTCAAAATATGAGAAAAAATATATATAGTGCAAAAATAAAACAATGCCAAAATTACAAAAGTGTATAAATCACTCAATTTACTAAAGAAATGCTGTCCAACTGTGACACCAAAGTTACAGCGCGAGTCCGCGTTTCTTTCATCTCTCCTGAGCCCATTGACTTTTAACAGACCCCCTAAAGTGTGCAGTGAGTTGGGTAGGGGGTAATTGAAAATGAATGGGGGAAAGTCACATGAGAGGAGGCAATGCCTCTGTCGTGATAAGATTGAACATATACTTATGTTCAGCTGTGATTGGTTCATGTGATTAAAACCACATCTAATTTCTATAATGACCAGCGCAATCTACCGAGCAGTGGGGTTTTTTTTTTTTTTTTTTGGGGGGGGTGTTAAGTAATGGCACAAATACCAGTAATTTGACGTCAATCACGTTGCATGATTCATGTTAATACTGTCCTCCCATAAATTTAGCGTTTGAAAGGGAAACTCCTACAAATGCATATTCAATAAGATCAGGTGCAAAAATAATTTTGTCCATCGACGCCAATAGCCTTGTGGTTAGTGCGTCGACATATCGAACAACTGTGCTCGCGGCGACCCGAGTTTGAATCCCGTTTCGAGGTCCTTTGCCGAGTCTGATCGGCACAAAAAAGCCCAAAAATTTAACTTAAAAAAAAAAAAATAACTGTGTCCATGCCTTTTCAGCACTAATTCTTTACAGCGCATCTTTAGTAAATCCTGACAGCACTATTTTAATGCCAAAAGGCGCAAGCTGTTAGTAAATCTGATCTGTGGGCGTAATCACCTTGGTGAAATGTAAAGTAAATCTCTGTCTGTGACCAATGTTTACAGAACTTTAATGACTGATTATCCAAAAAATTCAAAAACAGTTAACTATTGAAGTCGGTGCCGATAGCCTTGTTGGCAGGGCGGAAACATACAGTGCCATAGCGCTACAGGCGTCCCGAGTTCGAATCCCATCTTGAGGACCTTTTCCAATCCCGCCCCCCTCTCGCTTACCCACTTCGCTTCCTGTCTCCTCTACACTGTTCTATTCTAATTAAAGTGGGGGAAAAAATGACTATTAAAAAAGCTGTCTATTTACATTAAGTGCAAATAGCCTGCCTTGTTGGCAGAGGCTATTTACACTAACTCCCCCACCAACGTGTGATTGGGTTTGTCAAGACCACAAAACACGGCTGTCAAATTTTAGTTCCAGTACTGTAGATGGTAAAGCGCACGTAGTCTTTTTGACGCGATCACCCCGAGTTCAAATCCACCTTTGCCAAACTTTTTTCCCCTTCCTTTTTAAATATATCACATCAGAAAATCCTGCTATTTTAACAGTGTAAATATCTATAGCTATTTGCACTTAGTGTAAATAGCATATTGCTAAAAAATACTGCTATTTTCACAGTTTAAATAAAATCTATTACTGTTTGCACTTAGTGCAAATAGTTGCTGCCTTAAAAATAGCTGAACATAAGTTCACAAATAAAACATTGTTTAAATTGTTACGATATTGAGTTATTAACTTGATGAGACTGATACTTGGCTTTAATAAATAGAATATTGATTACATTGTTAATGTAAAAACATAAAATAGAATAGTTTATATATATATATATATATATAGAGAGAGAGAGAGAGAGATATCTATGTGTGTGTGTATTTATTAAATTGGAATAATCTTTCTCAATGTTATTGTTTTCACTTTATTATTTTGGTCAAGTAAATGCTGCCTTGTTAAGCATAGAGACCTCTTTCAAAAACATTAAAAAAACTTCTAGACCCCATACTTTTGAATGGTTGTTTCTGCCAATAATAATAAAGAATTATGAATATTAAAATGTAATTTTTTGTTTGTAGCTATTACAGCACTAGGGCGGTTTTCCTGGCCCTGGCCATCACTGTTCTTGTATCTGTCGCAGTGACTGTGTTCTGCTTCCAGACTAAGGTGGGCTACACATATAATTTATACACCATCAGCATGACTTTACGTCATTGTGTAAATGTGTGACACCAAGCTTTTTTTATTCTTTTATAGGTGGATTTCACTAAATGTTCAGGTTTTTTCTGCGTCCTCGGAATTGTAGTGTTCGTGACTGGCATCATCACAGCAATCGTGCTGTCATTCAAATACGTAAGCATGACTTTGCATCTTGCATTTGCACAGAAATCGTCATTTGATCATTTAACTCTCATTTTCTCAATTTGCTTCAGATCCCATGGCTTCACATGCTCTATGCAGCAATAGGGGCCATTGCATTCACTCTGGTATGTTTATTCACTGCAACTTTGACCTTGTCTTTGAATACTTCAGCTCTGCATGGAAAAATTGCTTTCTTGTTCAATCATAAAATCGATTCTTTGTGTTTGTGTTTTTAAATGCTTAGTTTCTGGCCTATCATACCCAGCTGCTCATCGGAAACAGGAAGCTCTCCATCGGCCCAGAGGAGTACGTGTTTGCAGCTCTCTCCCTTTATGTTGACATTGTCCAGATCTTCATCTTCCTCCTGCAAATTATTGGATATGCAGAGAGATAGAAGCTTTAAGCTGGCCGACGGACCTTTTCTGTATTGTCATAATGGCTTTGTTTATGCACTATGCAATGTCTTCTCAATCCAGACCTAAATAACATATAGATATCTAGCTTGATGAAACAACTGGTAAGGGATGAATATCATTTTCATGATTTACTAACCGTATGCATATATTCAGAGAAAATATGAGTGATATTATATTGCCTTTAATGTATTCTTGGCCTCATGTCATGGAGATGGAAGCTGTCTATTAGAAGTGGATTTGTATTATGCAAATTTCTACTGTATAGATTTAGATTTGCTGTATTTACTATAGATATTACGTTTGTGGTACATTTTGGGTGAGGGTATAGCTTTTCTGCTGTGTACATATAATCTAACTATTTCAGTTCATAATTTAGAGTATTTATCGCATAGACGTCTTTATTTACAATATACAAATCAGATGTTTTGCTTTAATAAATGTCTTAATGAATTTGATACTACACTTAGGTAAATGTCTCAGATTATGTGATGTTCAATGGTGCCTTTCCTTTGTTTAGCACCAAAGATACAACGCTAGTAATTATAAAAAGTGTTAACTATGTTTAAATGGATGGTTAAATATTTGAATTTTTCTGTATTTTCTGTTACAATGTTCTCATGCCACATGTTTTGAAGAAAATGTGGCTAAAATTCGATATGTAAGCATCGTCATTGTGAGGATCAATCAATAAAAGAAACACTAGAGTATTATTTGGTTATTTAAATGATTTTAATAGATAATAGAGGTTGCTTGTAATGTTGTTCTGTATGCTTATGAACAAGCACGGTGATGACTGCATCAAAATGTGTAAAAGACGTCTTCATCAACTCCTCATCCATAATAAATGCTTGCTTTCTACATGTCTTTGTTATATCCTGCCCGGTTCAGTGTTTCCATGGCAACCCATTGATTAAGTGCACAATAAAGCCATTGTCTTGCACAAGAGAGTCATTTCACAAAGTCGAGCTTTCACTGCATCCCGGTGCTTGGTTTATATCGCTCACTCTCGTAATCTCCCTCATTGGCTTTCTTCATTCTCTGTCTGATTTTCAGCTGCTTCAGTCGGTTCTTGTCCACCTGTCTCTTTGCCAGAATAAAGCCAATGATTCCAGTAGGCAGGCCAATCATCCTAGAAGATAACACCTTGGTGTCAGTAGCTTGAAATACTTTTCACTACTGGTTTATTCTGGCAGTACTTACCATGCATATCCAACTTTCATCATTGGATTTTTGGCCTTTCTTTTGGGGATGTACTCAGGCCTGTTATCATCCTCCTCCTCTTCTTCCTCCTCTTTCTTTTGCTGGTTGGTCTTGTTTCCAGGTTCAGTTGCTTTCTTGTTCATAACTTTCGGAGACTCTGTCTTGGTGATGGTTTGTAAAGCGTAATGTCCGCAGTGTAGAGCTCTGCTGTGCAAAACATTGTCCTGCAGTCTGAGATGGGCAACTCTTTGCTCAAAGGGAGATCCTATCCACAGCGTCCTATTTGATAACTTATACAAACCTGAAAAAAATGTAAAAGCGTGGAAAACAATTTTGAATCACATTCAGCCATTTATTTTCTAAGCAGGTGCATACTTACCATACTGACCTATTAGATCACAAATGGGCCATTCTTACAGAATTGGTCCAAACTGCTGTCCCACAGCCAAATAACACATTTAAAAGGCTTTTAAGTATTCAAATTTTAGATGTTTACTAAGAGCCTTATATTACTTAAGACTTATTTACTATATATATAAAATTGTCATTTATTGGGTCCTTGTAACTGGGAGGTGGCTGTCCTGAACCCTAACCCCTAAATTTCAACTTATGAAAATGCCACGGATTTTCTTTTATTTGTTGCTTTTAAAAGTATCTTTTTGATTCTTTTAAAAAGTGAAGTTCAAAAAGATTTATTTTATATTTTCTTTGTTAATTATGAAACTATATATATATATATATATATATATATATATATTAGTCCATTGGCTGAGACTGATTTTAACTACACCCCTACATTTGTATGATCAGGAAATATTTCTGCCACTTTCTCTCATAGCTACATGGTGCGTGTGTGTTCAAAAGTTTGAAAGTTGTGTAATTTTAAAGAATGTCACTACTGAACACCTTTTTTTCTATAATTTGGGAGTATAATTTTTTGGGGGGGATTTGTTCCATAACATTTAGTTTTAATATGGGTACAGCTGTTTAGAACTGTGCTAGCTAACCATGTGCTGATTAGCATCTTTAAGCTAGCTTCAAAAGTATCTAAAACTAACTACTGAAACAGTCGCAACCGAAACATTTGGTAAAGTTTCGGTAGTGACATCTTTGTTTTTTTGAGTGTTATCCCATAAAATTTCATTATGGTAACCAGTGTTGCCAAGTCCGCAGCTTACCTGCGGAATTGGGCTTATTTAACACTGTTGCTGCAGGTTGTTTTTCATGTTCACGGGTTGAAGCGACACCAATAATGCGATATTTAGGCCCTGGAATCAGGGTTGCCAGGTTTTCACAACAAAACCTACCCAACTGCTACTCAAAACTAGCCCAAAACTAGCCCAAAAGTAGCCCAATCATGTTTCGAGGGGGATCCCATAGTAAAAATTGCATTTTGGGGTGGTAAAATACAAGTTTTTAGCAGGATTCCCCTGGTAAAATTAGCAATGCAGCTGGAAAATATTACGTTATTGGAGTTGCTTCAACCCGTGGACATTAAAAACAACCCATGGCAACAGTGTTAAAGTAGCCCAATTTCGCAGGAAAACTGCAGACTTGGCAACACTGCCTAGAATGCTAATTTTACTAGTGGAACGCCACCAAAAAAATGTGTATTTTACCCCCCAAAATGAGATTTTTAACGGGAACCCCCCTCAAAACGCGAGTTTTGGGCTAGTTTTGACTAGCAGTTTGGCTGGTTTTGTTATGAAAACCTGGCAACCCTGACCGCAACAGTTCACGACTGAAACATGTCATCATTGTTTCGGTAGTGACAATGATCCTTTATTTGGGGGAAATAAACTACATTTTAGTACAGTTATGCTACTTTTTTGTATTTTAGTATGTTTTAGTAGTGTTTAAGTATGTGATTTAAAAAACTGTACTGTGATGTGGTCGCTACCGAAACATTACTGTCACTACCGAAAAATGTGCTGTCATAACTGAAACATAAGACGTTTTGTCAAAAATAAAGTATATTGAATTATCAACTAAGATGTTATGATAGTATGTGGTTCAATGATGTATATTGAAACTAATGAATCCTTAAGTTTAAAATTAGAATGATCAACTTTTTGCCTTTTACAAAGAAAATTAGGATTCAAAAAACAGCAAATCTCATAAATCGCACTTGATATATTGTTAAAATTGTAATTTTTATTGATTGACTCCTGAAAATGTTTTAATACAACAGAAATATATATATATATTTATTTATATACATATACAAAGAAGATGCAATAAACCTTAATAGGTCAATCTAACCCTTCTTATTAAATTATATATTACTGTGTTTTGGTAGTGACAAATTTGGGAAGAAAACAAATATTCCAAAACCTAAATATGAGAATTAACTGTACAATTACTAGAAATGTGTACCTTGCAGTGGCGATTTCTTTAAGACTGCAAGGGAAGCTCAGCTTCCCCTATAATGTCACAAAATTAATGGTCAAATTATGTACTATTGTATTAACATTTTATTGACTAAAAATGCGTTAGAAAACGTTCATCTCAAAGACGAGTTCGTTCAGAATCAGTTAGATATAGCAGGTCGGCTGACTTGATTTTCTTCTCATACATTCCCGTAGCGTCACAGTGCATTTCCCCGTTGAAGCCCAGCGTCCATTGACTTCAATGCGGCTGCTTTGAACGTTTTTTTTCAGTGCTTTGAAACTAGACGGTCATTGGATAAACGCTGCGATTATGTCCCGCCCACGGACGCTCAGCGTCTCTGGGGGTGAATGAGGAGCAAATGAGGAGTGGGCTGGCCTGGACTCCGAGCTTCTGCGTGATGATTGGAGGGTCTGTCGAAAGATTGCATCTCTTTTTGACTGACAGCGATTTTGTACTATAAGGAATCGCTGAAGCTACTCGCGCTCAGTCCCATCGCGGATTTCTCAAGTTCAGTCGAAATAAAAACTGCTGCAACCTATTTCTTTATATTTGCTTGGCGAAATTGCTTGATTTTCATCATACATTTCACACAATTATACACCACATTCCTTGTTTCACTTTTACAGAGTTTAATATTTTTTTTAGATTGTTCATTCATTCATTCATGTTAATATTTAATGTAGTAGTCAATATATATATATATATATATAGATTACTACATTAAATATTAACATGGAGGATGACTATAAATTAATATATATATATATATATATATATAGTAATCTTGAAAAATTTTAACATAACATAATGAAACCTTATATTTCTATTAAAATACTTTATAAATAAATAAATAAATAAATCTCCATAATAACCTTATTTAAATTGCAAAATATTTATACTATATAGTAGCATCTGACTAAAAGAAAAAATACATCATATTTTGCATAATAAAACTAAAGCTTTTTTTACGATTGTTTGCATTGTGACTTACTTATGACAATAAGGCACATTCTTGTGAATAAATAAATAGACAATTTTATGATGTAGGCCGAAAATGAGCTTCCCCCTATTTGACAGACCAGTAGCCGCCACTGGTACCTTGGATATCATGCATTTTGCATACACACAAAATTTGTGGAAAAAGACATTTTTTTCCAAGATGTTTCCAACTCTGACTTCAAACCGATTCTGTAGAATGGCCCGTAAGTGTTTTGAAAATACCATTCAATAACAAGACATGAAGTAAAAACAGAATGCAGAGGAAGTGTCTGGAAAGGTTAGCAATTAGGGGAATCAAATGGGCAGATGGCTTGTAGATAATGGGGCCAGTTTATCGTCTCCATTGCAGGCTAGTACTTGTTACTGTAGATATAGATATGGATAAAGCTCATATTCACATTTACATTTGCCAGCTGCTTTAATCCAAAACATTTATGTTTTATTTTGGGAATCAAACCCAGTTTCATCCCCAGTTTACATAGTACATGGCGACTTGTGACTGTCTCAATGAGTCAGTCACTGAATAATTGATTGATTCCTTTAAAACGTTCATTCAGAAGCTGAACACCATTACTGTGGTGTTCTGAGATGCAAACTGATTGATTCTGCTTTCTTCGCTGTCAGTTGTATTCTGTCTAAAATGTAAGTTTCTCAATATTAACTCACTGTTTATTGAACTGGTGTTGTACATAAGCAATACTGGTTTAAATATTAAGTTAAGTTAAGCCTATACAGCTTAATCACAACTGTGCTGATATTTGGAATAACAAAACTCTTGCTCATGTAATACTGCTTAATTATCCATTTGACTTATGAAATACCATGAAATAGTGGCATCTCATCTACCTACATGTGAAATACTGAGTCTGAACAATTTGAGAGTCGTTCATCTTCCCAGAGTTTTCATTAGTCATATTTGTCTTGAACGGTTCGTTGGATTCAACCAGTTTAAGTACAGTATATTACTGCTGCCTGAATCTGTTCTGTGCATGTGAAGCTATCAAGGTAATACAGCAGTAATTTTAAATTGTAACGGAGGTTTAAAATCATATCTTATTAGTAAAAATTATAATGTACAGTTAGTACATTCAGATGAATTATGATTAATGAGGCAAATTTTTGAATTATATGTTAATATGTTTACCTACCTTGCAAAGTCGACCTCATCAGGTTCCGACAGGACGCAGCCATCTTTGTTGTGTAAGGAAGAGAATGCGCGTTCACGTGACGCAATATGACGCGAATCTTAGGAAGCGTGTTCATTTAACCAAAATATTTTTTTGCAGATATTAAGAGTAAAATATTCATTGGTAACACAAATATTATACAAAACAGAGTCACAAACAACTACAATAGAAATATACTTAATAACTTTGTTTATCCTCCACCTCGTGTTTTTCTGGTCTTCTGTGTTTGGTGATTTGAATTGGTCTAAATGCTTGGATAAAAAACAGTGGATACATTTTAAATTAATAACTAGATAAAAAAAGTTCGTCAAGACAAACTTTAAGTTGGCTTGAGAAAGCCGGAACAGAAAGTTTTAAAAAGTTTGAAAAGTTTATAAAGATTAAAAAGTTTAAGAAGGTTTAAAAAGTTTTAAGTCTGATGGTTTTCAGTCTGAAATAGTTTGAATTCTAAAGTAGTTTTAAAAGGTTAAAGTTTGGATGTTTTGAAGGCGATACAGTCTGTCAGAGATAGACAGATAGATAGAATGTTGTTAGCATGTTATTAACATGATTAACATGTGACTAGCATGATGTTATAATGATTAGCAAGGTACTAGCATGTTGTTAGCATGTTTATAGGATTATTAGCAAGTTACTAGCATTTTACTAGCATAGTGCTAACATAATTAACAAGCTACTAGCATGTTGTTAGCATGATTAGCAAGTTACTAGCATGTTACTAGCATGATTAGCAAGTTACTAACGTAGCTAGCATGTTTCTAGCATGACTAGCAAGTTACTAGCATGTTGTTAGCATGATTAGCAAGTTACTAGCATGTTTCTAGCATGATTAGCAAGTTACTAACATGTTGCTAGCATGTTTCTAGCATGACTAGCAAGTTACTAGCATGTTACTAGCATGTTTCTAGCATGATTAGCAAGTTACTAGCATGATTCTGGTTACTAGGCATAGATAGATAGATGAGTTTGAATGGATAGAAATACAGTAAATAGAAGGGAAGCTTGATTGAGTCTCAAGGGATTCTGGGAGTTTTGACAGTTGGAATTTGAAAAGTGTTGGCTCATTTGAACATTCCGTCAATGTAAGTCTATGGGATTTTTCCCAATTTTAATCGTCATTTTTAGGAAAACCGTAAATCCGATCAGTTAGAAAAGATATAGCAACTAACTTCAGATCAGTCTGAAGATCTGGGCTGAGTTTGGAGTTTGTAGAGTTAAAGCTCTAGGATGAGTTAGTGTCGACAGATTTAGTCTCAGAAGAAAATAGCATATCAGTAAATTGGCTTTCTTAAGCCAACTTAACAAAGTAAAAGAAGTCTCTTTTATAATAATGCATAGAATACACCCGGTAAAACGTGCTGGAACAGTGGAACGGTTTAAACTAGATATTGATTACTCTTGTAATTTCTGTAAAGGTGAAAAGGAAACAAGTTTTCGTCCATTTTTTAATAGTTCGTATGCAAAAATATTCTGGACTGTATTGCTTTACAGCAGGGTGGTTCTGACATATTAATATAATAATGATTGATAATTATACATGGGAAAGTATTCATGTTCATAAAATGAAATGTTGGTCAGACTCCAAATCGAATTTTTTCTCAATTTAAAAATGATTTCAAGCTTTATTGTAATGCTCTACGAACCTGTACAAGTAGCATAAAATTGTATTTTTTTCTAAGATTATTTATATATTTTTACATTATTGTTGTATTACTCTGGCACTAGTTTATTGTATTTTGTCTGTTTTGCAATGGACAATTCATATATTGTTCTTGGTTATTTAATTAGCGTTGCATTAATTTGCATAGTTTACTACTTGCAAATTAATAAGCTTTAGTTAATTTTAGAAGTTAATATACTGTAAACTTCAAAATATTTAAAAAACCTGTTACACATAGCCAAAATGAGACATTTTACATTTTATTTAGTTTATATATTTATTAATATATAGAAATGTTTGATTTAAAAATACAAGGTATTTGAAAGTGCAGTTTCTACTGACAACTGGCCAAAACCATATGAACTGATTCCACACGCCTAGCATCTCATTTCTGTTAACATATAAATGAAAATTTAGACAAATTCAAATTTATTGCATAATGAACACTTTCAACACAACATGATAAACAGTATATCCAAAAACATTTTACGCATTTTCATTACTAACATTCTAAAATGTTCTAAAACTAGAATAAAAACAAAACATATTTACAAAGATTTTTTTGCAAGATCACAAATCCTCTTAAAAATGAGGATGGTTATAGCCATCCTTACGAAGCAATGCAAAAACATTGTGGGGAAAAAGCTAAAACCAGAGAAGAACCAATTTACAAAAAGAGAAGAGACTGACACCACCACTTCCTGGACACAACCTCAACAAACATCTCATATTCTGTGTCGAAACAGCAGAGAATGTAAAGGTCAAAAGGTTTAGTCATCAAATGTGTAGTTAGGGTTGACCACCAGCGTAACGTCCTCCTCCTGCGATTCTGTTCCACTAGACTCAGCAGACCCTTTCAGCCCAGACTGCGTCAGCTCAATCAAAATATAATCCTGATGAACACAAAAGCGAATACATTTTTTGTTAAAACACATTTTATGTAGTCTCCACACAACATAAAGGTATTTTAATCACATGAAATTGCTTTCTTACATAGTGAACCAGTCTGTAGAGAATTTTCTCGATCATTGCCTTCTTATTGATGAGTTCCATTTCTGAATCAATCTCCGATTCGATTTCCTTCAGGTACCAGTTCACTACTTCACTCTTCTTAAGCGCCGTCTCGTCCTCAGCTGGGAGAAATAACACAACGCAAATTAGATTCCTGTGTTTGTCTGAGCTTGTCATGTTGTAACTGGTGTTAAAAGTGCATAATAATTGCTAGATGTACAGTTTGTTAATACTTGTACAGTACTCACCTTCCTCAGCACGGCGCAGATGTAGCACCAACAGGTTAGAAATGCGCTTATACTCCGCAAAAGACAGTCGCAGCGAGGGTTTAGCAGTTTCACCGTTGACCCCGTGACCATTAATACCATTTGTGTGCTCGTGACCATTCACTTCTCCATTAACATCTCCATTCACACCGTTAGGTGCATCATGGCCTAAAAACAGCAAGGAAAACAAGTATGTTTAGAACAGTGGTTTCCTAGGATTATATGTATCTCTCATACTTCTGTTGAAATAAAAATAAACTCATAAATATAATTAGTATTTTAAAGGGATAGCGCACTCAAAAATGAAAATTCTGTTCTTATTTACACATATCGTTACAAGTCTGTATGACTTTCTTCTGTGGAACACAAAAGCAGATATTCTGAAGAATGCTGATCAGTTTCAGTTCCCAACATTCTTCAAAATATCTGCTTTTGTGTTTAACAAAGGAAAAAGGTTACACAGGTTTGAATCAACATGAGGGTGAGAAAATGATCAAATTTCATTTTTTGGTGCACTATACCTTTAAGTATGAATAATATGACTAAAAATATATAACTCTTAAAGGAGAAGTTCACTTCCAGAACAAAAAATTACAGATAATGTACTCACCCCCCCGTCATTCAAGATATTCATGTCTTTCTTTCTTCAGTTGTAAAGAAATTGTGTTTTTTGAGGAAAACATTTCAGGATTTTTCTCCATATAATGGACTGATATGGTGCCCCGAGTTTGAACTTCCAAAATGCAGTTTAAATGCAGCTGAGGGTCTTATCTAGCGAAATGATCGGTTATTTTCATTTAAAAAAATACAATTTACATATTTTTTAATGTCAAATGATCGTCTTGTCTTGCTCTGCCTGAACTCCGTTTTTTTTCCCGGTTCATGACAGTTTAGGGTATGTCAAAAAACTCCCATCTCATGTTCTCCCTCAACTTCAAAATCGTCCTATATTGCTGTTTTACCATTTTTGTTAAGGGTGTTTGATCTTCTTTGCATGTTCACTTTGCAGAGACTGGGTCGGTGCTTCTATAGCGATGTATGATGATTTTGAAATGACTTTTGAAGTTGAGGGAGAAAATACGATTGGAGTTTTTCAATCTGGTCTTAAACCAGAATACAAAGAGTTCAGGGAGAGCAAGACAAGACGAGTATTTGAGGTTAAAAAGTATTTAAACTGTATTTTTTTTAAATAAAAACAATCAATCGTTTTGCTAGACAAGACCTTTCTTCCTCGGCTGGGATCTTTTACAATCGCATTTGGTATCATTCGAAGCCGCATTTAAACTGGATTTTGGAAGTTTGGAACATCTTGGATGACAAGGGGGTGAGTACATTATCTGTACATTATTGTTCTGGAAGTGAACTTCTCCTTTAAGACATACTGGGGCACCTTGGCTGATAACCATTGGTTTAAAAGCATGTTGCACTTGGATTTAGATTTGTCAGAATGACTTTATTTAAAGGCTGAATTAAGTGTTTACACGTCTTGAAACAGAGGATGACTGTACCATTAATCTGATTGCCGTCTTCCTCCTCCATGGCCTCCTCTTCCTCCTGATCCAGATTAATATCAGGAGTCTCGACCCGAATGATGGACTTGTTCAGCAGCCTAAAAGCCTCTTTGACATGCTTTGGCTGAACCTAAAATATAGAAACAGGAAGACAGAAGTAAGAAATAATTGGTGATTAACCTCAATTTGTATTTGGGAACAGAGTCTCTAGGCGAAACTGTACATTTAACTGCTTTAAAAACAGTGATGTTACCACCTTGCTACAAAGACATGTTACGTAGCTTTCATTTGCAAACTATTTTGTCCAAATATATGTGTCTGTACAGTGTGTGTGCAAGTAGAGATAGCAGCTGGATGAAAGTGTGCTTTCCGTAGATAAGAGCTAATTTAGCTGGAAAAATGTGGAAGTTGTCATTTTTATACTGTTGTTAGTCATACTTGTTTGCATAGTTAGTGTCTTTGTGGGTTTTGGTTCATGTTCTTTTGTAGGCTGCAATGACCTTTGAAATAACTTAAATAATTTGCTGAATTAATATGGATTTTGATATGGAACTAATATCAGCATAGACTAATAAATACTATAACCAATAAATTGCTCATTGTTAGTTTAATTTGTTTAATTGAATGCATTAACTAATGGGACCTCATTGTAAAATGTTACGAATATTTGTAACTAGAAATGTAACGATATCAAAATCTCATTATACGATAATATCGCGATATGAAGTGCACAATGCGATATTTATTGTGATACTTAAAAAAAGACAAATGAAGAATTGGAAAGAAAATAAAGAATTAGTACATTTTAAAGGTTAAAGTATTCTATCTAGTGCACTTTGAGAGTTCAAAATTAAGAGCTCCAACCCATGTTCTTAACTAAGTCAGAAAAAAGTCAGTGTACTGACTTTTTACCTGAAATTTAAAGGGGACTCAACCCTTTTTTTTAGTTGTGATATGCTGTATCAGTCTAAATGACATTCACACTGGTGTTTTAGGAAGCCAAACAAATTTGAATATAATATTAATAGTAATAACAACAATGACAGTAATAGCCATATATTGTAAAACAACTGCACTGTAAAATAAATGAAAATGTTTGCTTTACACTACAGTAGAAAAAATTACAATACTTATTTCCTATTTCATACATTTAAAAGAAATATTTTGAATATGGACTAAATTTAAACCACTCACTGTCAGCAATTTTATGTCAGCTTTTATTTTGACGGAAACTGCAGTAGAGCTTTTATTTTAAAGAAAAATTATTTTAGTGCAAACAAGCTTACAAAAACACATGTAGTGAAATGCTGTAATCAACTGCCGCAAAAATCAAGCATAACTGGTGGGCGTTGTGTTCCCAAACTTGTGCTAAACTCAGTACATGGAAAAAACAAGTTCACTGCATTCACCAGAATGGAGCCGTTCTGAGGCGCAGAAAACGCCGGATCACAAGCTGATCGCCTGAACATAGTGAGAACTTGATGAAGGGATTTAGCCATATTGCGCTTTCGGTTTTAGTATATTTGACATACAATGTGTCAAAGCATAATGGCCCAAAACATAACTTTAAAGACTTTTTATGTTATAAATTTAAATATATTTCAAAACCTACATTTTTTGCCTAGAAGACCTATCGCTTCATATTGCCATGTGACCACGATAATATCGCAATATCACGATATTGATAATATCGTTACATCCCTATTTGTAACTAATTGATATTTAGCTAACCAATGAAAAATCATGCTCTCGTCTTTCTCTTTTTTTCATACACACCTCATCACAACAGTGCATCCTTGCCATGCTCTCAGAAAGACGAATCAAGCTTTCCAGCTGGCGTACTGTGATCCTCCAAGCTGATTTAGTGACTCCGGAGCCGTCCCGCTGTCTCAGACGCTTGTACTGCTCCACAATGAATTCCTCAGACTCCTTTGAGATCTGATCCCACACACAGATCGAGACACAGTTAAGAAAATGCTTGCACTGTGACAATGTAATAAACAGCGTACAGCCAAATACCAGTCCATATAAAAGCTGTAAACAAACTGTTCAGGTGCGTAGATCTGACACAAATGTCTTTTTGGTTCAAGCATACACCTGTTTTCATTAAGTCTACGTGAGCTTCTAAATATTTTGTGGCTGTTCTCTATTTTAACCAGCAGGAAAGTCAGGAAGAATGAAGATGAGTTGTCCTGTCACTCACCTTTGGTTTGAACTGGCGAGCAAACAGCAAGTATCTGCGAATCTCATCTAGGCTGTAGACACGATCGACAGAATTCTCAATTCTGGAGTGGAGATCCACTATACGTCTGGCAATGGCATAATCAGTGACCTGAAGGGAGAGACAGATGGATTTAGAGCCTAACAACTTCCTGCTGTTCTATAATCATCTTCATATGCTGTTGCATTGTTGTTCAAAACACATGCTCATACCTCATTGCAGTCGTCCACCAGGATGAAGAAGAGATCGAAACGTGACATGATGGGTGCTGTCAGGTTGATGTTCTGTTTGAGAGATTTGGAGCGGTCGTAACGGCCGCTTACAGGGTTTGCTGCAGCCAAGATGGATGTGCGAGCATTCAGAGTGGCCTACAATTTGAAAAACAGACTTTTATGGAACAATTATAAACCATAAAAATTACTATGGTTTGGGGAATGCAATATACCAGTAGACATGATAATCCAGCACATAATCTGTAGTATTGTCTCTATTGCAATTACATTCAAGTGACGCTGCACTGTTGCATTTTCAAAAAAAATCCATCAGTTTAATGAGTAGTTAAGCTTTCTTTTTTTGCAGTTCATTGTGCTTACATGGTCAAATACTTGCAAAGTTATTACAAAATGCCTCTCTTGGCCAGTATGTAAACACAGCTGGTAAGGAATGTTAACAGCTGGGGAAAGAACCCAGATGTGTCAGTATATTAGATCCATGCAAGTCTTAAAGTGACAGCAGTCTAATTTTATCATCTACTCCTAACACCTGCCTTATGAGAGGTCTTTGTCTGATTAAACAAATATGTGACCTGTAAATCTGCATTTTAATCTTCGACCCTTACCTTGACCCCTGCTTTGGTGATAGAGATGGTCTGTTGCTCCATAGCCTCATGGATGGCTACTTGGTCTCTCATTTCCATCTTATCAAACTCATCAATGCAGCAAACACCCTATGGACAACATCAATCAGCAGGGATTTCAGTGACAAAACATACTCGGATTTACAGGGGTTTTACACAAATAATTTGTAAAGATGAACTCACATTATCAGCCAACATGAGTGCTCCGGCTTCAATGACAAACTCATGTGATTCCTCATCTCTCACCACAGCAGCTGTGAGACCGGCTGCGCTGGAGGCTTTACCGCTGGTGTAAACTGCACGTGGACAGAACTCCTCAACATGCCTGAAAAAGAGCAAAACCGTGAGAACTAATACATAATGTCCTTTTTAAACACAATTTGGAAGAAAACGTAAAAACTCTCTCCATTGTCAGTATATTACCTTATTCCCTTTGCAATTAAAACTCTAAAGATACTGACTGATGTGTGTGATCCTACAGTTTTTTTAACCTGTTCATGAGTAATTACATTAATATAATACATCAGTGTAATTAGTTCTGTAACACTGCTTGTGTTTTACAAGTCTTACTTAAGGAACTGGCTCTTGGCTGTACTGGGATCTCCCACAATGCAGACGTTGATGTCTCCTCTCAGAGATGTGCCTTCCATGGTGGTTTTAGGAACACCTCCGAACAACATGAGCAGAATCCCCCGCTTCACCTCATCGTTACCTGAAAACAACACATTTCATATTAGAAATAATTATTTTAATATAATAGATTTCTCTTTTATTCAAGATAACCTAAAATTTGATTTTGTGGGCTAATTTAAATTTAAAGGGATAGTTTACCCAAAAATGAAAATTCTGTCATTAATTACTCAACTTCATGTTGTTCCAAATCTGTCAGAGCTTTGTCCATCTTCAGAACACAAATTAAGATATTTTTGATTAAATTCGAGAACTTTTTTGTCCCTGCACAGACAGCACTGCAAATACAATTTTTAAGGCTCAAAGTACTAAGGACATTGTTAAAATAGTCCATGTGACATCAGTGGTTCAACCATAATTTTATGAAGCTACGAGAATACTTTTTGTGAGCAAAGAAAACAAAAATAACAACTTTATTCAACAATTTCTTATGAATGTCTTCAACACGCATTCATAAGAGTACCACAACACAATAATGATGTTGAATAAAGTTAATTTTTGTTTTCTTTGCGCACAAAAAGTATACTCGCAGCTTCATAAAATTGCGGTTGAACCTTTTTTAACAAAGTCCTAACTATCTTTCTGGGCCTTAAATGTGTCAGTTGCATTGCTGTCTATGCAGGGTCAAAAAGTTCTTGGATTTCATCAAAAATATTTTAATTTGTGTTCCAAAGAAGAACAAAGGTCTTACAGGTTTGGAACGACATAAGGGTGAGTAATTAATGACAGAATTTTCATTTTTGGGTGAACTATCCCTTTGAATGAACACTGAAATCTATTTTATGACTAAATCAACATAACTACATTTGGTTACACCACTAAAAGTAAATTTAAAAAAAAGATTAGGTAGAAGTAGCTTTTAAAAGGTAAATTAAAAATATTTTTTTTTGTTTTTAGAAGATGAATGTAAATCTTATGTGATTATAACATTGTGAAGTTGAGTAATTTGTGACTGACTTTCATTTTAGGCTGAACTATCCCTTTAGGGTAACAACTGCAAATTTTCACTTTTTACAATGTTTATTTATCTGCATTATATTAGCAAATCCACTCTCCTGTTACAGGTATCGTCAATGAAGAATCCCTACTGGTTGACCATTACTGTATGAATTCATTCTGTTAGCATCAACTGGTGTTTGTGCCCAACTTAGACATACTGTTGTTCATACTGACTAACCGTGAATGGTAGGGAAGAGGCTGGTGCAAAGGTTGTGGTAGAGGTTTTTATCTTGACTCATCTCAAACACCTTCTCCCACTCCTGTACGGTCATCTGTTTCTTGATACTCTCTGCCGTCTGCTCTTCATCCCGGATCTCCTTACCGCCAAACTATAAACAGAGACAGACCATTAAATAACAGAAAACAGATAACAGAAAATAAGACCTCAATGGCAAAATGTTTAGCTTGACTCTCACTCTGGGATTGGTGGGGGCTACGTGGCATGCCAAGAAAGCAAGTTTGTAGGAAAGTTCTCTGACGCCCAGTGCTTTAAGCCCACGGAGACCCTCATTCTCATAACCTTGCACCCCAGCTGTACGAGAGCTGGTCTCAGCACGCACACCTGAAAGGAAGATATTCGAATAATGTCAGACTTATAACCCCTGTATAAACATCAGTGATACTTGACTGGATGAGTGGTGTGTACCTGGTGTGGCCAGCTGGGATACATCTGGCACAACAATGAGGGAGCCAATGAAGTCACATTTATCACCGGCCTGGGCCGACTCCACAGCCTCGGCCCGCAGAATCACCTCCATACTACGAGGAATGGAGCCACGTGGCAGCTCAGCCTGTGTCTCCTGGATACGTACCTGGAATCAAGGCAAGTTAGTTTAAATTTAAGATGTTATTGCAAATTATCATGTAAAAAATACTTTTTTTCTGATACTTCACTTGGGTGTTGCAGAAAATAATGCACATTTTCATTTCAAATAATGGAGCCATTTGGACATTACCTATACTTGCACTGTAATCTCTCTATCGTTTTAAGACCAAAGAACATAAATGTCTACGGCTTCCTGTTATACCTTCTGGAAGTCGATGAATTTGGATTTGTTTGTATCCAGGAGAAAGCGTCTGCGGTTGTTGCACACAGGGTTGCGGCAAATGCTTGGCTGAGTGTATTTAAACTGCTGCTCCACGTCCTTTATCATTCCCTGACAGTCCAAACACAGGAAGGTGCCGCTCACCAGCTCAGGGTGAACTGGGTGAGTACGGACAACCTGGCCACTGATGCGCACGAGTGAGCCAACCTTCACCACGGTCAACTCACGGATCCTGCAGGAAACCAGAACAGGAGAAGATTAGTTAGGGAGACACTTGTTAAAAATAATGACAAACTGATATATTATTTTGTCAAATACACAATATTTTAGTTTGAAATTATTGATTAGTCATCACACTGTCTAGTTATTCTCTTTACTTGTGTCTGGTTGGTAGATCCTGGAAGGCAACATAGAATTCCTTTGAGGCAGGAACTTCTCCATGATCCCGAGCAAAATTACGCACAGCACGGCACAGGTAGGGGTAAAGTCTAAAACATACAAAAAATAAATGTTTTATGTGTACATTCAGGTAAAAACACTGTGTTATCAATTTCATAAAGCAGCTTTGTAGTTGTCAAAGCTAAATGTAATGTCAATATGTACATACTCATATTAAACACATTGCTTTATACTATAACTGCACATCTGAGGTTATATATGAAGAGTTCAGATGCAAAACCAGCTAAAAGCCGTCTCGGTCAAAAATGAGATAATGATACTGGGTGAATGCTCCTGACACATATTATACGTCCATCAAATACTTTTTCTTCAAACTTGCTAAAATTCCAGCCTCAGCCCAATCAGAAGTACCAGTACTTACATACAAACCTATACATCTGAGCCTGATAAAAAATTTTAATTATTTTTTTAAAGAAAGACATCAGATGGATTGACCTGGTTTTGCATCTGAACTCTTCATATTTACATTTATGTATTACAGGTTACATGATAATCTTCTAACATTAATAACTGCATTACTGAGAACTGTAAGACAAATATATCAAAGTACACTTCCAGTCAAAAGTTTTTAACAGTAAGATTTTTAAAGTTTTTTTTAAAAAGTCTCTTCTGCTCACCAACCCTGCATTTATGTGGTCCAAAGTACAGCAAAAACAGTCAAATTATGTAATATTTTTACTATTTAAAATAACTGTTTTCATTCTGAATATATTTTAAAATGTAATTTATTCCTGTGATTTCAAAGCTGAATTTTTAGCATCATTACTCCAGTCACATGATCCTTCAGAAATCATTCTACTATTCTGATTTGCTGCTCAAAAAACATTTATTATTATTATGTTGAAAACAGCGGAGTCAATTTTTTTCAGGTTTCTTTGATGAATAGAAAGTTCAGAAGAACAGCATTTATCTGAAATAGAAATCTTTTGTAACACTATAAATGTCTTTATTATCACTTTTAATCAATCTAAAGCATCTTTGCTAAATAAAATATTAATTTCTATAATTTCTCCAAAGGAAAAAAAATGATACTGACTCTAAGCTTTTGAATGGTATAGTGTATAATGTTCCAAAAGCTTTTTATTTCAGATAAATGCTGATCTTTGGATCTTTCTATTCATCAAAGAATCAGAAGACTGGAGTAATGATGCTGAAAATTTAGCTTTGATCACAGGAATAAATTATATTTAAAAAAATGAAAAATATTTCAAAATTTGCTGTACTTTGGATCAAATAACTGCAGGCTTGGTGAGCAGATGAGATTGAAAAAAAATCTTAATGTTTAAAAACTTTTGACTGGTAGTGTATGGTGAATAAATTCAAAAGCAATGTATAAAAACAATCTAGATTTTTCTTTTGGCTCCTTTCACACCTGTAGAACTCTTCCTGGATGGCGGTTGCCAGTTCTTGATTAAATCCCTCCAGGTCGGTAAAACTGACCACGAGTGTGTTTCTTTCCGGTCGGATCAACTCCTCTGCGTCCCGCAGGTACTTCACTTCACCATCACTATTATGAAACCTGCGAAGCGGTAACGTTACACAAAACTATTAGTGTACAGTTATGACTACGACCAAAATTTAATACAAATAACAAGAAAAATGTATTTACTGAACATTAACAATAAAGCAAAGATAATGCACGTTCACGTGCACAAGTGTGTCCTAATGTTCAAGCAAGCACTATAATTACACAATTCGTTACAAATATGTAATTCCTTACGACTGATGTTAGTGTATAAGCGTGTAATGCTTTATTGTAATTATTGTAATTAGTCTATACGGTTAACTGTTACCCATCGTGTAACTTTCATGATACGGAAGAACAATAAGAAACATCGCGTTACTCACTCTTCCAAAAAAGCCTGGAATAATTTTTGGCATTTTTCCGCCAGCTCGTCCTTGATCGTCTGACCTGCATTCGGGTTTGCTCCATTTTCCATTAGATCCATTTTTGCAATAAATTGTTATTACAAAGTTATAACAGTAATGTACTCTCTGTCCCGTCCAGCACAAGAAGCACACGAGCTCTTTCAGAAGTTTTCGCGCGAAATGCTGTACCATGTGATTATTTTCGCGCCACCAGGATCCTATCAGATTGCTGCTGTTCGGTGCTGCAGCTACAATTGGACTATTGTGGCCAATCATTTTCGTGCTTTCTGTTGGGGGGCATGGCATCATGTTAAGGTTAGACAGTTCCAGTAGAGATTAAAACAAAATAAAAATGTCAGGAATTGAAATAAAATAAGAAAATTATTGTTAATATGTAAGTATGAAACACAGGTTACTCAAAACGGGCGAAGTTTAGCGTCTTAGACGTTTGACTGACCAGGTACGGTATTAAGACTTATATAGTGCATAAGGTATAAATAATAATCTTGCTGTTTTAACACTTCATTATATTATATTATAATCAAGTGGCTAAAACTTGTGAAGCTGGCAAGTTGTTACGTGACACTGAGTATAAAAATCACTTATAGACTTAGTCGCGACAGTGTCAGGTGATACATGTTACTATTCTCAGCGCTGTTGATGTTGAACCAATTATAGTTCTTCGTGATTATTGAATTAGCCATTATTTTATAATTTTATAGAAATTGCTGTGTTCGAGACAGTTGGGGTCAAAAGTTTACATACACCTTACAGAATCTCCAAAATGTTAATTATTTTACCAAAATAAGAGGGATCATACAAAATGCATGTTATTTTTATTTAGTACTGACCTGAATAAGATATTTCACATAAAAGATGTTTACATACAGTCCACAAGAGAAAATAATAGTTGAATGTATGAAAAATGACCCCATTCAGAAGTTTACATATGCTTGATTCTTAATACCTTGTTGTTATCTGATAAAAACAGCTGTGGATCAGCTTTTTTATTTTATTTATTTATTTATGTGATAGTTGTTCACAAGTCCCTTGTTAGTTCTGAACAGTTAAACTGCCCGTTGTTCTTAAGAAAAATCCTTCAGGTCCCACAAATTATTTTGTTTTCCAGTATTTTTGTGTATTTGAACCCTTTCCAACAATGACTGTATGATTTTGAGATCCATCTTTTCACACTGAGGACAACTGAGGGACTCATATGCAACTATAACAGAAGGTTCAAACGCTCACTGATGCTCCAGAAGGAAACATAATGCATTAAGATCTGGGGGGTAAAAACTTTATGAATTTGAAGATCAGGGTAAATGTAACTTATTTTGTCTTCTGGGAAACATGTAAGTATCTTCTGTAGCTTCTGAAGGGCACTACTAAATAATAATAATAAAAAAAAGATATTCAGGCAAAATAAGAAAAATGTACACATCTTCTTTCTGTTCAAAAGTTTACACCCCCAGCTCTTATTTTTTCCCTCTTAAGCATCAGTGAGCATTTGAACCGTCTGTAATAGTTGCACATGAGTCCCTCAGTTGTCCTCAGTGTGAAAAGATGGATCTCAAAATCATAGTCATTGTTGGAAAGGGTTCAAATTCACAAAAATGCTGAAAAACCAAAGAATTTGTGGGACCTGAAAGATTTTTCTGAAGAACAGAGGACAGTTGAACTGTTCAGGGCAAACAAGGGACTCATGAACAGCTATTAATAAACAACAACAAAAAAACACAGCTGTGGATCATTCAGGTAAGGACATTAAAAGTCAAGTGTATGTAAACTTGTGAAAAGGGTCATTTTTATAAATTAAACTATTTTGTAAAATCTTATTTAGGTCAGTACTAAATTAAAAATAACATGCATGTTATATGATCTCTCTTATTAAAACAAAAACAATAAACTTTTGAAAATTCTGCAAGGTGTATGAAAACTTTTGATCTCATCTATTGTAGTTGTCTATTGAAGTGTTGTCTCATTGAAAACTTAAAAATACAACATTGTCAATTGTCAAAAAGTATCAAACAAGACAAAAACTTGTAACGGTTGTTTTGCAGTTTTTGTGACATCACTTGAAAACCCGCTGTTAATTTGCATTGTTATATGTGGCACACTTTGTATTGTCAGTTTTTAAGGAATTGCCTTGTGTCAAGAATAGATGGCGCTGTTGCTATATTATATGTAAACATCCAGCTTTTTAATCAAGCCAGCAGATGGAGCCAGAGAGTTAAATTATACATATCTATATAAACTATGCCAAAACATGCAAGTGAAATGAAAAATGTGCCACAGAAATTATTTAAGGGCAGCATGAAATGTTTAAAAAAATGTGATTATGTTTTACTCTCACAATAGCTAAAATCATAGGGAAGGTGGTAAAAACAAATACTGTATCATATTTAACAAATAATTGATTGATTTCCAAATATACCTGTCAAGGTTGTGATATTTCTAATTGTTTGAATGTTGCCACTTTATTTGTCTGGTACTAGAGTGAACTTTGCGACAAATTTTACTGAAGTGAAAATTTAAAAACAGAAGAACAAAATTTGTTGCAAAAGGCAATTCACTCTAGTCTGTCACTATTACAGTGTTGTCTGAAATACTTTCAAGTGAAACAGGATATTTAATGAAAAAAAATGTACGGCAGGACTTACTAAAACATACATTGCCAAATGACAGTGTGCTAAATCAATGTCTAAATAACTATTTATCAAGTAATTAACTGTGTCAAATGCCATCTTCAGAGAAGAAAGCCATTTTAGACAGTGCAGGATGTTATATTTTGATTAAAAATGACAAAGGCTTTTTTTTTTTGGAATAACGCACAGATAAGTCATGAACAAAAGTGTCAAAAACATGCATTACGGAACTAAATGTGGCCGATATTGGAATGTTGACATGTTACTAATGATGGTATGTAAGTATTGTAAAAGAATAACGTTAATCATTGTTAAGAATTTTTATGACTCTTAAACTCTTTCTAGATTCATTCATTTTTCTAGACAAACTGATAGATGTTACGGATGTTGCTGACAAGTTTCGATTGTCAGTTGTGTGTGGCTGGATGGCTTTGTGGACAGATATCTGTACCTGTACTTGGTAGTTTGGTTGGGTTGAAAACCACACTCGCTGGTCGATAATAGTATTTAAGAACACATTTTTTGTGGTATGTATATGTATGTGTGTGTGTCTGTGAGAGTTTTCAGTGTCTGTTGGGCGTACCCTGAGTTGTGGTCTCTATAAGTAGGTGTCTTTTTGTTCTTGTGGTTTCCATCACGGCGGTTGACTTCATGATGTGGCGGCATTTTTAAATTTTAAAGTCACACTTCATTGGTAGGTGAACGAAGACATGTAGGCGTCACCTTAATGTCAACTTAATGTAAGATAAAACACTAAATCAATACTATTGTGTATATTCTAATGGTTCAGTTCACACTCTGTTTCTGTTTGTGTGGGTTCATGTCCCTTCAATGTTTTTGAAACTCAAACCTGTTTTATTGCAATCTGTAAAATCATGTTGCTGTAGACGTTACTCAGTAAATATAACAAACATATACTAAGGCATTGGCTGAATCACCACACATACCTGAGCCAGGTATACCGTTACAGCGAACGCCGTCTAGACGGGTTTGTCTGCAGGGCGTCTTCAGTACATCAGATGTTTCGTAACATTTGGCACGGGGGTATGAGGACTTTCTTGCATGCTTGCAGCTGACAGGTTGAGCATAAGATATTGCATTAATCAGAAGATTTATGTCTTTCACAATCCTGCACACAACTGCCAGATCTTTCTGGAGTGAAAACAAGTTGTTGTTTTTTTTTTGTCAAGGTTAGTAAGATGTTAAACAAGATATGACAGATATCACTTTGAATGTCATAACACTAGAGAATATTGAGTTGTTTTCTTGGTTGGTGGTGTAAGCTTGATCATGTGTAGGTGCCCCCCTCCCCTCCCTCCATGAATGACGTTAGCTAGACAAAAGAAACTTGTTTTCTAAAAGCTGTGCTGAAGTCAAACACGTGAAGAAGTGCACATGTTTACTCAGTGATTCAGCATTTAGTGACTTTATTATAAATGTCATCTATAGTAACCGTTTAGAATATTACTATACTTTTAATGTTGAATTAAAAATGTTGTATTTTGTACTATACGTATACATACAGCCTGGTATCAGCAAGTGAGCTTTGTCAAGTACATGGCAGTGATGCGTGCAGTGTTTAAAGAGATAGTTCACCCAAAAATGATAATTACCCCATGATTTACTCACCCTCAAGCCATCCTTTCTTCTTTCAGATGAATATAGTCAGAGTTATATTATAAATCCCAGGCTCTTTCAAGTTTTCTAATGTCAGCGAATGGCTGTTGAGATTTTGAAGTCCAATAAAGTGCATCCATCCATCATAAAAAGTGCTTCGCATGGCTCTAGGGGGTTAGTGAAGGCCTTCCGAAGTGAATCAATGTACACTGCCCTCCAAAAGTTTGGAAACGCCCTAGAAAAGTGGGGTTTTGGACAATCTTGGCATGAATCCTTTTTAATTAGTGATACTTTTGCACTGATAAGGGACAACACAAACTATGAAAACATATTTTATTACATAAACAGTTTATACATAGAAAAAAATTAAATTTTCGATTCATCAAAATATCCACCATTAGCAGCTATTACAGCTCTGCATAATCTGGGCCTAAATTCATTGTATTCTAAATTGGCAGTCAATTGTTGAGGCTATTAAGGTGTGCTGACCCAAAAATCTTTTTTAGGGATTTTTTCATGCCTTTATTTAGACAGTACAGTGTAGTTAGACAGGAAATGAAGCGGGAGAGAGAGAGAGAAGGGGGTGGGATCGGGAAAGGTCCATAAGCCAGGATTTGAACTCGGGACACCCACAGTGCAAGAGCGCTATATGTCAACACGTTAACCACAAGGCTATCGGCACCGACCCAAAAATCTTTTAAAAACCTGGGCCGAGTTTAAACCAGTAACCTGGCATCACAGCTGGCAAAGGGGCATGTCTGACTTTGACATGTGTATATTGCCATTATTATGTAATCAAAATGAAAATTATTATTGCTGGTCTTCAATGATCATGTCAAGTTACTTTAAAGTGTTTGCACCAAAAAATGATAAGGATTTATGCTGATATCATCCAAAACCACACTTTGGCAGGGGTGTTTCCAAACTTTTGGAGGGCAGTGTATTTGATATTTAAATATAAATATCCATATTTAAAACTTTACAAACTAATCTCTAATGTTCGTCTACATTCTATGTCATCTGCTGGAATGCCACTTACGACTTATGACACTTAGCAGAAGCTAGAGAATACAGTTTAAATATGGATATTTTTTTAACACAAATGCATTGATTCACTTCAGAAGGCCTCTATTAAAATCTCAAAGCCATGTGGAGTATACTATTTGATGGATGGATGAACTTTATTGGACTTAAAAATCTCAACAGCCATTCACTGCCATTACAAAGACTGGAAGAGCCAAATTTTTTAATATAACCGCCTTTTAATATAATCTGATTGTATTCGTCTGAAAGAAGAGTCATATACAACTAGGATGGCTTGAGGATGAGTAAATCATATGGTAATTTTGTCATTTTTTGTTAAAATATCCCTTTAAGTTGAATAATCTCATTCATTTAGTAGTAATTAGGAGGAATTCAGACCAAATGTCTGCTAAATAAAACATCTTTTATGACCTGTACATTTGTGCCATCTACATGAGGTGACACGTTGATTATTTCTTTTTTTGTGAGAAATGCAGTTTTATTGAGTTGAAGATGTATTTATATATGATGCTGCATGTGTATGGGATTATTTTTGTGCCAATAAGAATGAACGTAACTTTATAAAACTGAACGTAACTTTCCAAGAAACCATCAAAAATATGCCACTGCAAAAGAAGTAAAACACAATGAAAATGAAAAAATGAACTCAGTCGCACGAAATTAACATGCTCTTCAAATATGCTTCATTCTTTGTTAATGATTTTCAAAGAATCGTTTTCCCGAATCATGGATTCTAAATGCGTTGCCACAGCTTTTGCTTACGCTTCGCAAATTTTCGTTTGCTGTTTTGGCACAAACCTCTCGTGGGGGCGGGCTTAACAGCGATCTACTCTGATTGGCTAATGAGCTTTTGATGGACAGTTGCTCTCTGACCTGGAAGCACAGATGGTGACGTCAGTGGCGCACATATTGGAAAGTTGTTGCGGTGTGCAATACGTCGTGCTTTGTTTATAGAAACTATCAGAACTGTTGCACACTGTACATGAATAAAACTTTTATCGATGTTATTGATTAACGTTACTTTAGCAACACGAACTTACTTCAAGCTGCCCTGAGGGACAAGCTGAGGTGGAAGATGATGCCGCTCCGTGTCTCTCCTGGGAGCTCATCTTTAGAAACTAAGAGACGACCGTAGGTGAAATACTAATAACATTAATACTTAATATAAACAAAGCACGACGTATTACACACCGCAATATGCGCGCCACTGACGTCACCGTCTGTGATTCCAGGTCAGAGAGCAACTGTCCATCAAAAGCTCATTAGCCAATCAGAGTAGATTGCTGTTAAGCCCGCCCCCACGAGAGGTTTGTGCCAAAACAGCAAACGAAAATTTGCGAAGCGTAAGCAAAAGCTGTGGCAACGCATTTAGAATCCATGATTCGGGAAAACGATTCTTTGAAAATCATTAACAAAGAATGAAGCATATTTGAAGAGCATGTTAATTTCGTGCGACTGAGTTCATTTTTTCATTTTCATTGTGTTTTTCTTCTTTTGCAGTGGCATATTTTTGATCGTTTCTTGGAAAGTTACGTTCAGTTTTACAAAGTTACGTTCATTCTTATTGGCACAAAAATAATCCCATACATGTGACAATGACATGTACTGTTTATCACTAATATACAAGACAAAAATAAAATGTTTTTTAAAGAAATGAATACAATTAGTCAGTAATTAAACTAATCAAAAGTGACAGTAAAGACTTTTATAATGTTACAGAAAATAAATTTCAAATAGATGCTGTTCTTTTGAACTTTATATTGTTTAAAGAATTCACAGAAAAAAATGCATCATGGTTTTTACAAAAATATTAAGCACAACTGTTTTTAACATTGATAATAATAAAAAATGTTTCCTGAGCACTAAATCAGCATATTGAATTAATTCTTGAAGGATCATGTGACAGTGAAGACTGAATTAATAATAAATAAATTACATTTAAAATATATTAAAATAGATTTTATTTTTTATTTTTTGAATTGTAATATTAAAAAAAAAGCTTACCTGTCAAAAGTTTTGATGTTTCATGTTTTTTTTTTTTTTGAAGAAGTCTCTTCTGCTTACCAAGCCTGCATTTATTTGATTCAAAATACAGCAAAAACTGTAAAAATTTGAAATATTTACAATTTAAAATAGCTGTTTCTATTTGAATATATATTTAAATGTAATTTATTCCTGTGATTTCAAAACTGAACTTATAGCATCATTACTCCAGTCACATGATCCTTTAGAAATCATTCTAATATTCTGACTTGCTGCTCAAAAAAATGTATTATTATTATTATTATGTTGAAAACAGCTGAGTAGAATTTTTTCAGGTTTCTTTGCTAAATAGAAAGTTCAGTAGAACAGCATTTATCTGAAATATAAGTCTTTTGTAACATTAAAAATGCCTTTATCATCACTTTTGATCAATTTAAAGCATCCTTGCTAAATGAAAGTACTGATTTCTATAATTCTATAAATAAAAATAATTCTATAAAAAATTATACTGACTCCAAGCTTTTGGTATAGTGTATAATGTTACAAAAGCTTTTTAAAAGCTTTGTTTTAAATATTGATAATTAATAATAATAATAATAATAATACATGTTTTTGAACAGCAAATAATAATAATGATGCTGAAAATTTTGCTTTGATCACTGGAATAAATGACATTTTAAAATATTTTCAAATAGAAAGCGGTTATTTTAAATAGTAGAAATGTTTCAACATTTTACTGTTTTTGCTGTACTTTGGATCAAATAAATGCAGGCTTTGTGAGCAGAAGAGACTTCTTTAAAAATACCTTTAAAACTTTTGACTGGTAGTGTATATAGACAAATATCACAGCTTTCATAAACCTCCACCAGAAGCAAGAGACTGAAAGAGAGCAGAGTACAGATGTCAGAGGTCAAAGGTCAGCAAAAAAAAGGGTCACAGGAGCACTTAGAGCTCCGCGAGCTGTTTGAGGTCAAACAAAGTCTTTTGGTTAGAGTTTCCAAAGAGTGAAAATCCAGCGAGGATTTAATGGTGTTGGTTGCAAAAGCAAAACCCCCCCATAATCCTGATTTTCAGGTGTGTTTCTAACAAGCTTCTATAATTACACAAGCTACAAATACCTGTAGGGACCTGCATGCGGAGTACATATAGGCCATGCATTTAAGGTAGGTGTATTTACACACAGTATTTGCACTTGTATATCCGCGGAAAATGTGTTTTTAAACATGGGAATAAAATGGCACGTCTGTCTGTGTCAGCACCTGGATGTCTTAGCATCGCCTCCCCCTTTTCTCTCCTGCTGTTTGTATGTTCCTTGTTGTTTGTTTTGGGTAGATTGGTGGGAATCTTTGGCTGAGCTGGTCTCTCATTAGCACATAGTGAGAAAACGAGTCCTCGGAGGAAGATCATTGTGTCTAACAGCAGGTGTGTGTTTGTGAGTTTCACACAAAGTCTGACAATTCATACACTGTCAGTGCAGGCAGGGAGCCTATTTATCTTTCGATTCATGCTGTTTGCTCTTTCTCTCACAGACAGGGATAGTTACACGCAAAGAAATGACCATGCTCATCATTTTCAGCTTAAGGAGTATATTCTGATTAAGACTTAAATCAGAAAAATGCTTATATGTCAATTAAAATATTCTACTACAATAAGTTTGTGGTGTGTAAGATTCTTTATTGAGCTTATACTCACCAAACTGTTTTCTACACTACCATTCAAAAGTTTTGAACAGTAAGATTTTCAATGTTTTTCTTAAAGAAGTCTCTTCTGCTCACCAAGCATGCATTTATTTGATCCAAAGTACAGCAAATACAGTAATATTGTGAAATATTTTACCATTTAAAATGTATTCCTTTGAGTCTTCAGTGTCACATGATCCTTCAGAAATCATTCTAATATGCTGATTTGCTGTTTAAGAAACTTATTGTTGTTGTTGTTGTTATTATTATTATCAATATTTAAAACAGTTGAGTACATTTTTTTCAGGATTCTATGATGAATAGAAATATACAAAGATCTGTATTTGTCTGAAATAAAAAGCTTTTGTAACATTACACACTATACTACTCAAAAGCTTGGAGTCAGTATAATTTTTCTTTTCTTTCTCTTTTTTTTTGAGAAAGAAATTCTAGAAATTCATACTTTTATTTAGCAAGGATGCTCTAAATTGATCAAGTTACTGTTCATCAAAAAAAAAAAAATTCTAGTCAGCTCTTTTCAACATAAATTAATAATAATTATAATAATAAATGTTTTTTTTAGCAGCAAATCAGAATATTAGAATGATTTCTAAAGGATCATGTGACTGGAGTAATGATGCAAAAAATTCAGTTTTAAAATTACAAGAATAAATTACATTTTAAAATATATTCAAATAGAAAACAGTTATTTTAAATAATAAACATATTTCAAAATTTTACTGTTTTTGCTGTACTTTGGATCAAATAAATGCAAGCTCGGTGAGCTGAAAATGTTTAAAAAAACATAAAAAATCGTACTGTTCAAAAACTTTTGACTGGTAGTATATATATTGTCAGTTGTCATGATCCTGCCATGATCTTTTTGAAATCCTTCTAATATGCTGATTTTATGCTCAAGAAACACTTCTCATTATCAATTTTGAAAACAGCTATAATGCTTAATATTCTTGTGGAAACATTTGATGAATATAAACTTTAAAAGAACAAAATTCATTTGAAATGTAAGTATTTAGAACCATTATAAATGTCATTACTGCCCTTTTGGATGAATGTAATGCATCCTTGCTGAATAAACTATTAATATCCTTATAAAAAAACATACATGAAAAACATTTTAATGGTAGTCGAAATGCTAGCATTTTCTAAATTCTAAATAATTTCAAGTAATAGTCTTCCATTTGTTCCAAAAATGAGTTTCTTTGATATCTTTTCTTCCTCCTCTCATAGTATATATAATTACTTTGCTTGGATGTACACAGATGGTAAATATTCATCTACAGACTATATTATGTTTACATAAACAATATTTTGCTTAATACAAGAATATGTATTTTGTCTTATTCAGATTTTTATAAAAAATGGAATATTACCTTAGTCAGGTTATTGCATGTTTACGTGGCACATGCATAATCAACTTCGACCGAATTCCAATTCCAACGGAATTAGGACTTTTAATCTCACATTCTTCCATTGTTCAGGTAAACGTAACCTCAAAATGCCATTGGTTGAGCCAGTGTTGCTGTATAAAGTTGGTCCGGATGCTCAAACAAACAGAACAACGTTTTGATACCACCACAGAGCCACATCTTTAGGGAAATCAACTTATTAATGGCTTCCTTATAGTTATATAAGCTTATAGTTATATTAAGTATTTTGACAATACACACTTGACCTTTCAATCCTGTAAATCCCTCACCCTCCCTTGTTCCCATGGACTGCATGGCAACCTCAGGTGTACATATAACGGTTTGTTTTTGTTGTCATGATAGTCCTTTTGTCAGAAGTGTCTTTGTTGAACTTGGTGGTCTTTGTCAAGGGCGTAGAGTGCATGCTGTCGTTGGATTCACGTGGACGTGTGAAAATAGGTCCCGTCAATGAAGGACCTTTTTTCCCACCATTGTTACCCTAGACTCACAGGAAAGCCGGTCACTGTTAGGAAGCGCAGACTGTTGCTCGCTTACCATTGAGCTTGACCATGAATCTGAATTATGATAACGTGCCCTACATCACAGTGGATTAGTCATAAATAATAAAACACACCTGTTTGTGAGGGCAATTTTTATATTCACCTTATTATTATAAAAACCATATCTTATCTTTACTGCCAAATACTGTCAAATACTTACATTTACCCAATTACTTTTTATGACAGAAATAATTATTTTAGATTATTTCTCTTTATATTGTAATAATTATTATTAATATTGATACAGACAACAATATAAAACATTTTTGTTTTGTTTTGGGCACTTCACATTCTGGTGTCATAGACAAACATGTCAGTCCATGACGTTAGCCTAGTCTAGCACAAGTGTTGTTTATGATGAGGGATTTTGCTGACTAATCTAAGTGCCTCTGATTAGCCAACGCATTTGTAAGTTCAACAGAATCACGTTAGATTGGTTACAAGGCTCAACGCTGTACAAAACAGAGCGTTAAAGCAATCTGATGTAGTGTGAGTGAAATCTAAATGTAATTATGCAAATTGACACTTTTCATTCATTTTCACATTTCATTTTACTCATGACAGTCAAAATACGTTGTTTTAATGTGCAGGGACATTTTTTGCCCCTTTGTTGTGAATTTATGGGGCATTTTTGTTCATTTTGGTGGCATTTTTGCCACAAGACCTTGTTAATTTCCAACCCTGGCACTCATATCTCGTATCTTTTGCGGCATCTCAATGATTGCATGCTGTTCTAAAAATGTGGTGTTTAAAAATGTGTCTCAAGACCTTGTATTTTAACGCCATTACTCTGCATCATAAACATGCTAATCATGCTAACAGCTAGCTAGCAAAAGGCTGGTAACTTGTTAATCATGTTAACAACATGCTAGTAACTTTCTAATCATGCTAAAAACATGGTAGCAACATGCTAGTAACGTGCTAAACATGCTAGAATCGTGCTAGCAACATGGTAGTAACTTGTTAATCATGTTAACATGCTAGAAACATTTAAACAACATGCTAATCATGGCAGCGGCATGCTAGTAGCATGTTAATCATGTTAAAACATGCTAGCAACATGCTAAAACATACTAATCATTATAAAAACATGCTAGTAACTTGTTAATCATGCTAACATGCTAACAACATGCTAGCAACTTATTAGTCATGCTAACAACCTGAAAAATGCTAATCATGCTAGAAACATGCTAGCAACATAGTAGTAACTTGTTAATCATGCTAGAAACATGCTAACAACATGCTAGTAATGTGGTAAACATACTAGAATCATGCTAGTAACATGCTAGTCATGCTATAAACATGCTAGCAACATAGTAGTAACTTTGTTAATCATGGTAATGACATGCTAGTAACATGCTAATTATGCTAAAATCATGCTAGTAACTTGCTAATCATGCTAACATGCTAGAATCATGCTAATAGCATGGTAGTAACTTTCTAATCATGGTAGTGACAGGCTAGCAACGTGCTAAACAAGCTAGAATCGTGCTAGCAACATGGTAGTAACTTGTTAATCATGTTAACATGCTAGAAGCATTTAAACAACATGCTAATCATGGCAGCGGCATGCTAGTAGCATGTTAATTATGCTGACAACATGCTAATAAATTGCCAATAATGTTAACAACATGCTAGTAACTTTCTAATCATGCTAGAAACATGGTAGCAACATGCTAGTAACGTGCTAGCAACATGGTAGTAACTTGTTAATCATGTTAACATGCTAGAAACATTTAAACAACATGCTAATCATGGCAGCGGCATGCTAGTAGCATGTTAATCATGTTAAAACGTGCTAGCAACATGCTACAAACATGCTATGATATTAACTTGTTAATCATGCTAGCAACATGCTAAAACATACTAATCATTATAAAAACATGCTAGTAACTTGTTAATCATGCTAACATGCTAACAACATGCTAACAACTTATTAATCATGCTAACAACCTGAAAAATGCTAATCATGCTAGAAACATGCTAGCAACATTGTAGTAACTTGTTAATCATGCTAGAAACATGCTAACAACATGCTATTAATGTGCTAAACATACTAGAATTATGCTAGTAACATGCTAGTCATGCTAGCAACATAGTAGTAACTTGTTAATCATGGTAATGACATGCTAGAATCATGCTAATAGCATGGTAGTAACTTTCTAATCATGGTAGTGACATGCTAGTAACATGCTAATCATGCTAGAAACATGCTAGCAACACCGTAGTAACTTGCTAATCATGCTAACAACATGCTAATAAATTGCTAATAATTCTAACAACATGCTGGTAACATGTTAATCATGTTAGAAACATGCCAATAATGTTAACAACATGTTAGTAACATGCTAATCATGCTAGAAACATGCTAACAACATCTTAGTAACATACTAATCGTACTAGAATCATGCTAGTCATTTTAACAACATGCTATTAACATGTTAATAATGCTAGAAACATGCTAGTAACATGTTAATCGTGCTAGAATCTTATTTACTACTGTATTCCTGCTGAAAAAAAACAGCTAAAACCAGCCTAGGCTGAATGGTTGGTCTGGTTTAAGCTGGGCACTCATATCTTGTATCTTTTGCAGTATCTCAATGATTGCATGCTGTTCTAAAAATGTGGCGGTTAAAAATGTGTCTCGAGACCTTGTGTTTTAACGCAATAGCTGGTTTTAGCTGGTCGTTCCAGCTGGTCTCCCAGCCTGACCAGTTAAGACCAGCCTGACCAGCTAAGGAAGTGGCGAAATCCCCTCTAAAACCAGCCTGCTGACCAGCTATGACCAGCTAAACTAGGCTGGATGACCAGCTAAAACCAGCCAACCAGCTTTGGCTGGTTTTAGCTGTTTTTTCAGCAGGGATGTTAAATTATGCTAGTGACATGTTAATTCACATTAAATCATGCTAGAAACATGGCTAAACCATGGTAAATCATGGTAGAAGCATGCTGATGAAACCATGCGTGTTCCCACTCTGTTTCAAACGTCAATTTCAAATTCAAACTATAAGCTTTTCAGAAGTAATTTAAAATTTTCCGACAAGGCTTTTTCAAGCCAACTTCAAAGTTCGTCTGTGAAGTTCACTCATCTAGTTTTACACTGTAATGTAAACATGGGCCATGTAACATATTGCAGTGAATTCTAGTAGAGAGCTGTCATTCTTGTTGTACAAAAGAAAACATTGTATGCTACCCTGATGTTTTTTTTAGGTTTACATTGTTTTGAGACAAAGTGTGTCTGCTGGGTGACAACTTTTGCAAGTGTTATGGAAGAGTGAGTTGTTTTGAGATTGTATGACGTGTTTTGGTGGTTTTGATATCTTGAATGTGAAATTTACCTCCAAGCTGAAAGTTTGTATGGAGATCTGTGTGAAGAGATCTTTAAAAGTGGTTTAAATATTGAGAAATGTGGCCTAGTGATAGTAAAAGCTGTAATAAGCTATTGCAGAGCAAGAGAGGGGGTTTTGAACTAAAAAAGCTTGTTCCTATGGCGCTTCATTAGAACACCTCTGAAAGTCATTCAGAGGAAACGCTCACGTCTTCCACGCGCTCATAAACGTCATTAACGCACTCACATCTCCAGATGTGTTAAAACTGCACGCTAATGTAGACAAGCGCACACACTTGACTCTCAGCTGTCTATCAGGATGTTATTGGACTTTTGAGGACATCCTCCGCACAGCTGAGATCGTGAGAAAATGAGCGAATGAATGAGTGAACGGACCCTTTGGTTGATCAGCGGCCGAATGCAGCTTTGTACAGAGAGACAGATGAGAGGACTTGACCTGGAAGGAAGCTATTATACGGAATAATCATATTGTGACGGCCCCATTGTTATATTTTTAGCATCCTGAAAACAAGTAGCCTGTGCGTGAGTTACTGTGTGTTTGGGTTCCAAAGGCAACCTGTTTCGCACAGATGTCTGAGCTTGAATGTGTGGTTGTTTGTTTGTGTGCGTCGGTGTGTGTTTTGAAGCGTGTTGACTGTCACCGTATCACAACAACATATGTTGGCCGTTGGACCTTTTAACTTTCCTGAAATTAAGCGGAAAAAGGTTGTTCCTGTTGTGTTGCAGACAGCAGTACAGTAAATATTCTATAAATAGAGGCTGTTTGTATGGCTATAAATTGCATGGCTGATACGTGTACACCTACATGTCTGTGTGAGGTTACATTAATGGTTTCATTTGCTTGTAATCATTTGAGATGATGGTAGTTTTAAGTCTACTTCCTGTCACATATACCTGCCTTTGGTTTTGAAATGAGCAACATTAATTTCACTTTGTTTAGTCACAGTTATGACATTTATCACTCACTCCCTCTAAAACCACCTGTCATCAGACTTCATAACTAAATTATTATTGTTATTTATAGTAATTTACACTACTGTTCTAAGATTTAGGATTAGTATGATTTCTTATTGAAATTAATGAGTACTTTTACTCAGAAATGATAAATTGAAAAGGAAACGTGACACAAAAGACCTGAAGTAATTGCTGCTAAAATTCAGCTTTGTCATCACATGAATAAATTACATGATAAAATAAATTACAATACAAAACCGTTAATTAAAATTTTAATAATATTTTACAATATTACTGTATTTTTTATCAAATAAATGCAGCTCTGGAAAGCCCAAATGACTTTTTTGAACAGCAGATCATATTAAACTGCACATTTATATTAGAAAACTGCAATGTAAATATATATTTTTATATCAAGAAATGTTACTGTCCTGATATTTTAAAAAATACCTTAAATTCAGTACTTCTGGACAACACTTTAGATTTATTAAAACATTTTTAAAATATCTTCATCCTGATGGTTTTTGTTGCATATTTCATCTGCTATGAGTTCACACTGGCATAAAATAAAATAAAATAAAATAAAATAAATGTTAAAATAATGTTTAGGTAGTTGTTCTTATATTTTCTGTGAACCACGTCAACCCAGTCACATAAAATAAAATAAAATAAAAAAATTAAATTAAATTAAATTAAATAATGTTTAGGTAGTTGTTCTTGTGTTTTCTGTAAACCATGTCAACCCAGTCACATAAAATAAAAAATTAAATTAAATTAAATTAAATTAAATAATGTTTAGGTAGTTGTTCTTGTGTTTTCTGTAAACCCATGTCAAGTCACGGTAAACATAAGTTGTTCTTATGTTTTCTGTAAAAAATCACAAAATAAAATAAAATAAAATGAAATGAAATGAAATAAAATGTTTAGGTAGTTCTTATATTTTCTGTAAACCATGTCAACCTGGTCACATAATCCAAAATAAAATAAAATGAAATGAAATGAAATAAAATGTTTAGGTAGTTCTTATATTTTCTGTAAACCATGTCAACCCGGTCACATAATCCAAAATAAAATAAAATGAAATGAAATGAAATAAAATGTTTAGGTAGTTCTTATATTTTCTGTAAACCATGTCAACCCGGTCACATAATCCAAAATAAAATAAAATGAAATGAAATGAAATAAAATGTTTAGGTAGTTCTTATATTTTCTGTAAACCATGTCAACCTGGTCACATAATCCAAAACAAAATAAAATAAAATAAAATAAAATAAAATAAAAAGTTTAGGTAGTTCTTATATTTTCTGTAAACCATGTCATACCGCTCACATTTAAAATGAAATGAAATAAAATAAATAAATAAAATAAAATGTTTAGGTAGTTATATTTTCTGTAAACCATGTCAACCTGGTCTCATATAAAATAAAATAAAATAAAATAAAATGTTTAGGTAGTGCTTATATTTTCTGTAAACCATGTCAACCCAGTCACATATAAAATTAAATTAAATTAAATTAAATTAAATTAAATTAAAAAGTGAACCCAAGATTTGTCAATATTTTTAATAAACAGCCAGTTTTCACATGACAGTAAACTTTGTTTTCTATTTGAGTGTTGATATACTGATTGATAGGAAGGAAAACATTTGTATTAGAAAATGTAAAAAGCAGCAGACAGACAAACATAGCTGAATACCTCTGAACATGTTAAAATAAACATATTTTTGTCACAGTAGTCAATAATATGTGCATGGTAGATGGTTTTGTTTTATTAGGTCTGTATATTGGATTCATGTGCCAGGCATCAATGTGAGCATTTTAACTTCTTCAGTCATCATCACATCAACATGAAGTGTCGGCAGACAAAACAGATTAATTGCAAAACATTTGGGACTTGATGACTTTATGACCCCTTATTTGTTTTCTCAGGTGAGAAAGGAAAAAAATGCATCAAAGAGCAGCCACCTACATTCGCCTTTAACAAGCAGGATTCCAGAAACAAAAGCAGTAAACAGTGTCCTGACAGGTCTATCCCAGTCAATACAGGTTTGCTGGAATGTACTTAAGAATTTGACTGTTATGATGACTTATGTTGTGTGTGTGTGTGTGTGTGTTTGCATCATCATA
Source organism: Labeo rohita (assembly GCF_022985175.1). Lineage (NCBI taxonomy): Eukaryota > Metazoa > Chordata > Actinopteri > Cypriniformes > Cyprinidae > Labeo > Labeo rohita. The sequence continues at coordinate 9,264,801 of NC_066874.1, read as the reverse complement.
GTACAGACTTCTTTTCTTTTTCAATGGAGCTGAGAGAAGATGCAGTCAGACTGACGGACGACGATAGAAGGAAACGAGTCGGGGAACACATACCAGCACGTAACAAATCTACAATCTCTTTATAGAGTTATGTTCCATAAAATATAAACAAGTTTATCAGGTGGTTCTCACACCATCGGTGTTATGTCTGCACTTGATTCATTGTGCGTCACTTATTGATTTGTTTATGAAATGCATGACACAACAAATGAAACATTTCTATATGATATCCAGATCAATGTGTCTTGAGCCTAAAATCTGGAAACCGATCTCTATAGTTCTCTCAGTTCTCTCTATAGATCTCTATAGTTCTCTCGATCTCTCTAACAACCATATCCCTATAGTTAGCTCAGAAGTACAATGTCTGAAATTTATCTGAAATTACTTCTGCATACTTTATTGCAATTTGCACAGGGATATAGACACAGCTCCACACACTGCACCTTGATGGTTGTTTTGGATTTATCTTGGTCCTTTTATTTCCTATTTTTATTTGAACAACTACAACAATGTTGTGAAAGCACAAAAGATACCACAATAAAGAGCTTAAAGGGATAGTTCACCCTTCACAAAGAGGGTAAGTCACAGAAGGTCATTACTAAAAGGGTGGCTGTTTACAGAGTGCTGCATCAAAGCATATTAAATGTAAAATTGGGTAAGAAAAGGTGGACAAGCAACAGGGATGACCGTAAGCTAATTATTCACTCTCATGACGTTCCAAACCTGTAAGACCTTCATTAATTTTTGGAACATTAAGATATTTTAGATGTAATCCGAAAGGTTTCTGACCCTGCACAGACAGCAACTTTACCACATTCAAGGCCCAGAAAGGTAGGTAGGACATTGATAAATTGTCAATGTGACATCGGTGGTTCAACCTTAGTGTTATGAAGCTACAAGAATACTTTTTGTGTGCAAAGAAAATGCATGCGGAATTGTACTCTCATGAACGTGTAGAAGACTGACACAGAAGAGATGAAACTGTTGAATAAAGTCATTATTTTTGTTTTCTTTGTGCACAAAAAATATTCTTGTAACTTCATAACGCATGATGTCACATGGACTATTTTAACAATGTCCTTACTACCTTTCTGGGCCCTTAACATGTCAGTTGCGTTGCTGTCTATCCAGGGTCAGAAAGCTCTCAGATTTCATCAAAAATATCTTATTTGTGTTCCAAAGATGAACGAAGGTCTTACACTACTAGTCAAAAGTTTTTGAACAGTAAGATTTTTAATGTTTTTTAAATAAGTCTCTTCTGCTCATCAAGCCTGCATTTATCTGATCCAAAGTGCTGCAAAAAGAGTAAAATTTTGAAATATTTTTACTATTTAAAATAACTTTCTATTTTAATATATTTTAAAATGTAATTTATTAAAAGCTGAATTTTAGCATCATTACTCCAGTCACATGATCCTTTAGAAATCATTCTAATATTCTTATCTGCTGCTCAAAAAACATTTATTATTATTATTATGTTGAAAAGAGCTGACTAGAATTTTTTCAGGTTTCTTTGATGAATAGAAAGTTCAGAAGAACAGCATTTATCTGGAATCGTAATCTTTTGTAACATTATAAATGTCTTTATCATCATTTCTATAATTTCTTATAGAAAAAAAACGGTATAGTGTATAATGTTACAAAAGCTTTTTATTTTAGATAAATGCTGATCTTTGGATCTTTCTATTCATCAAAAAGTTTTACTCAACTGTTTTAAATTGATAATAATAATGATAACAATAATTTCTGAAGGATCATGTGACACTAAAGACTGGAATAATGATGCTGAAAATTTAGCTTTGATCATAGGAATAAATTACATTTTAAAATACATTCAAATAGAATGCAGTTATTTTAAATAGTAAAAATATTTCACAATATTGCTGCTTTTGGTGTACTTTGGATCAAATAAATGCAGGCTTGGTGAGCAGAAGAGACTTCAAAAAAACATTAAAAATCTTACTGTTCAAAAACGTCTGACTGGTAGTGTACGTGTTTGGCAAGACATGAGGATGAGTAATTAAAGGGTTAGTTCACCCAAAAATGAACTAACTAATAATAGGCTGAAAATTAGCCTATTATTTACTCACCCTCAAGGCATCCTAGGTGAATATGACTTTCTTCTTTCAGTCAAATACAATCAGAGTTATATTAAAAATTATCCTGGCCCTCCCAAGCTCTGTCATGGCAATGAGTGGGTGTTTCAACAGTTAAAAACAAGTACAATAAACCACATCCATCCATAATAAAAAGTGCCTCACGTGGCTCTGGGGGGGTGAATAAAGGCCTCCTGTAGTGAATCGATGCATTTTTGTAAGAAAAATATCCTTATTTAAAATGGAATAATCACTTTTCTCCAGCTTGCGCTAACAGCTGTACACGGAAGCTGCTCCGGGCAGATGCACCACAAGTGTCGAACACGGACACGCAGCGGAGAGAACAATACAAAACAGCGGTCACGAATTAGAAGTACAAAACCATGGATTTGTAAAGAAAAATGTTTGAGGAATTCAATGTAAGCCAAGAGGAGACCGGTTTTCCTTTGCTAAAGTAAGGAAACTTTGCTTCCTTTGTTCCTGTAAACAAACGTTGGTTTTGGCGAGACTCACATACGCGTACGTCCTACGCCCTACGTCGTCTGCCCGGAACCACTTCCATGTACAACAGTGAGCGCAAGCTAAAGAAAAGTGATTAATACATTTTGAATGTGGATATTTTTCTTATAAAAAATTATCGATTCACTACAGAAGGCCTTTATTCACCCCCCGGAGCTGCGTGAGGCACTTTTTATTGTGGATGGATGCACTTTATTAGACTTGTTTTGACCTGTTGAAGAGAAACACTCACCCATTACCAAAAGTTGGAAGAGCCAGGACAATTTTAAATATAACTTCAATTGTAAAAAGTCATATACAGCTAGGATGGCTTGAGGGTAAGTAATGGACTAGTTTTTATTTTTGGGTGAACTATCCCTTTAATGAATTCCAATCACTTGTAAATAGGGTGCATGTGAATGCTCATTCCTAATTCCATAATCCCCGCCCATGAATTACAACTACTTACATATTAATTAATTCTAAATTTTGTTCAACAATACTGCATAAATGCAAACGAGGTTAATTGGCCATATGCCTCACAAAAAAATACAGACAAATACTTGTGCTCGGAATACTAGCAATCTACAATAAAAATTTGTGGTAAATAATAGCCTAATAATAAATACATTTAGTAGTCTAATCTAATAAATAATCTACTGTGGCTGTTTTCTGTCATTTTTTTTTATCACTGAAATGTATTTTCACATTCAACTAATTTGTTTACCAATTACAGGTGCATCTCAAAAAATTAGAATATTGTGAAAAAGTTCATTTTTTGTTTGTAAATTATTTCAAAAATTGAAACTTTCATATATTCTAGATTCATTACACGTAAAGTAAAACATTTCTAGTTTTTTTGTTTTAATTTTGATGATTAGAGCTGAAAATGCATGTAATGAATCTAGAATATATGAAAGTTTCAGTTTTTGAAATAAGTTACAAACAAAATATAAACTTTTTCAAGATATTCATTTTTTTTGAGATGCATCTGTATATTATGGTAAATGGTATAATCAAAATGCAATGTCATCAGGTTCCTAGAACACAAAACATTTGAATGCACTGTAAAAAAAAAAAAAAAAAAACGGCAGCTGTGGTTGCTGGAATTTTACTATAAAAATAAGGTAGCAACATTTCAGGTTTTACAGTTTTAACTTAATTTTACAGTTAAATAACGTAATTTCAGTAACTGATATAATGTTAATATACCAATCTACTGAAGTAGGTTGTATAACTTTTTAATACACTGATAACCACCAAATGCAGGTGGTGATGAGAAAGTCATATGATGAACCAAAGCCCATCACAAGCAGCATTTAAATAATAACATATAGAAGGTGCACAGTGTCATTCACACAAAGACTAAACACCCTCATGGTAACACACATGAAACTGGAATAACGCAATAACCATTAATTAAATGTAACATGCAACCCTAATGCACAAAACTAATAGGAATAAGAAAATAACTAATAAGAAAAAACTAAGAAGAAACATAGTTATTTCACCAAAACAAAAACGCAGAGAATTCTGTGAATGTCACTTCTAAAAATGGTATACTACCGTAAAATGACATGTCCAATACAGTTTTTCACCGTATATAGTAGGGGAATTTACCATTAACAGGTTTTTACTGTAGCATTTTTACAGTCTTTTACCATTAAATTTATGGTCATTTTTTTACAGTGTGTTCTACACACCGTTGATTGGGAGCAGGTGTGATTATTTTTCATAGCAGCTGACATTTTGAAAGTATGAACATGAATCCTTTACTTCAAAATGGCTTTACAAAGTTCATATTGCTCATGTTTCGTGATTGAATCCCAGTGTGTTACCCAAGTAAGTGAATATATGAAGCTACTTAGCATTGCTGGAGCTTATGGAAACATGTTTTTGAGGATGTAAAGATTGAGTATATTATCTTTAACATTTTTTTAATACAACACAAGTGCAGAGTTGGACACGCCGCTCCAGTTTCTCTAGCTATGGTGCTTGTTTTTGGTTCTGCGTGCTTGTAAACCTGTAAACACAATGCCTTGCTGATATCCCTTCCAGCAGAATGGGCCTTTGTTTGAGGGACACAAACCGAACCCTAAACACAGGAATCACAAAACAATAAGCATCCTCCAACTGTAACCTCCTCCTCCCTCCTTGTCGTGCCACCTTTCCATTTAGACAGCTGGGTTCAGGGGGCTGAGCAGAAGGAGAAGGAGGAGGAGGAGGGGGAAGCCTCCATCTTTCAACCCTCTCCTCCGTTTACTATGCCACTATCCTTCCTTCTTCTCTTTCTTCGCCTAAGCCTTCTCTTCCTCGTGCGGCTTGGCAGAAGGCGGACCGCAACAGGAAATCGGCAAAAAAACAAGGCGCAAAAACCTCTGAGTAAACTTCCAGGTTCTATTTCACTGTCTTCCTGATGGGAAGTCTTTTCTGAATCAGTGGGAAAATGCTTTTCAGATCTTCACTCAGCATCTCAATGCTCAGAATCCTCTGAAGCTTTACCCACAAAACCATTGTGTTACACTGACAAAAGGGGAAGCTGGGGGTTGCTCACATAAACACGATTTTGCTTTTGATTCACACTCTGTCGAAACTGGGCCGTTTAGCAGAAAGAGCTGCTGAGATGATTTATTCCTAACAGAAGAGGTGTGAGGAGTTCAAATGACCGCATAGATTCCTCTTTCATTCTGTTGACAGGCGTGCATGCTCTCAGCCTTTATCTTTGCCTCCGAGGGAAGGTCAAATTATAAGCATGAATTGGATTTGTGTGAGTTACAAGTTGAAGGTCCTCTTACATCAAGCTAATTAGACACAGTGTCTGGGATTAATGCACCAGTGGGAAGCACTGAAGCCACAAGGTTAATGACTATCATGTGAATGCTCACTAAGAGAAGCCTTTGCTTTGTCTGATTTCACTGATTTCAATTTTATGCATTTTATGTGTGCTTTGATGTCGGAACTATAAAACATGTTTAGATGTGGTCCAGTGAATTTTGAACCCTGCAATGAGCTAATATGTTTTCCATTGCACTTTATGGTTTGTCTTGCCTGGTTCGTGTTTCAAACATGCAAACAGATAAGTAGTAGTTTGAGCTATTTGGTGGTTCCTCAACTTTGGGACTGTTATCTCCCAGGGGTTGGTGTTTTTTTTGGCAAATTTCAGACAAGTCATTAAAATTTCCAGCTTTGATGTTGATAAACGTTGAAGACTTTCCAGTTTTCCCCCATTATTTTCCATCATTTTATTTTGGCTGTTTTTCAAAACACCCTTGGCTTATGGATTTTATCGTTTTACCTTTTCCCAGATTCTGACTTTTAAGCTTAAATTAAATATGACAATTTTATATTGTGAAAATTATGAATTATTGCATGTTTAAAACTGTGATTATATGAAGAATGAGTGAAATAAGCAGAAGGCTTTTCAACATTTATATTAAAATATTATGTTAATATTGTGTAAAAATTATTTGTAACGATTACACACATTTTGTGTCATTGTTTTTTACCCTACAGCACAGTTTTGGCCCTAATAAGTTGTTTTTCTAAAATTAGCGTGCTTGTTTACCAAGGAGACAGCTGTGATAATGCATGCTTGAGATCCAGGTAAGTGATGTGTGACGAAAATGAAAGAATAATAATGGGAAACATTCCTTTTGAACAAAACATTTTTATAGTGTGTTCATTCCAGATGTAGTTCAAAAAGTATGAAAATATTATATAATTGTGTATATTTAGGAATCATCTAATTCTAGCTATGAAATTAATATTAGCAAGAAAAACAAGTTTGCTCATTTATTCCAAAAATGGAACATTTTCATCACAGAATTTTGTTGAACCACTATCAGAAATTAAGTTTTCCATTAATATTTGCCCCCTGGAATTGATTTTCTGAGACACTTATTTCCATTATTTTTTCCAATTTTAATAATTATTCTGTTATTATAAAAAAACATATTATGTTGTCTTTAATATTAAATACTTAAATTTAAATAAATATTTTAAACTGTTGTCATTAATAATCCACTGTTTAAAATTGTATCTAAATTATACATGTAAAAACAGGAGTTCACATGGCTGAAAAATCATTACTGTAGATTATTGCTCTTTATGTTGTAACATAAAACGTAAAACGTTTTTTTAATATTATTTTGGGCACGTCACATTCTGGCCTCACAAACAAACTTGTTAGTCCATGACGTTAGCCAAATCTAGCACAAGTTATGGAAAAACTCTTTATAATCAATGAAGCTACGAAATTAATTTTATATTTACATCGTAGCCTACCTTCACTGTTTTGTTTATGATGAGGGAATTAGCGAGCATGCGCAGTCAACAACATTCATTTTCACATTTCATTTTAATCTCGACAGCAGTGATATGTTGTTTAATTGTGCAGGGGCATTTTTTTGCCCCTTTGTCTTGATATTTAAGGGGGATTTTTGTTCATTTTGGTGGCATTTTGCCAAAAGCCACTGTTCATTTCAAACGTTGTTAAACCCAATACAAAATTTAACAGTGTGGAAAAAAACTCAGTGGTGGGAGTTTACATTACTTTAAGAGAAAGACCAAAAGTTCCTCTGAGAAGTGTAAATAGACCAACAAAATAAACTAGTGAAAGTGTGAAAGATTTTACTTAAGAACAATTTATTTTATGCAAGTCCACACAGGGCCAAAATAGTCCACTGCTGAAGAAATACAATGGAACAGTACATTCAGTTTGTGGTATTGTTATTATTATCATCATCTCAATATGTTTCTGATTGCTTGCTCCACTGAAAAAAACAATAGAAACCATCACATAATGGTTTCCACTACAAATACTATTGAAACCATTACAAACCATCAACTTTGAACCATTAAAACCATTAAAAATGGTTTTCTGTATAGTGTGTTTTGGGACATATTCCGTTAAGATTTAGTGGTTTTGACAAGGCACCAATAGAAGGCAACCAATTACCAGCAGAGACCCACAGGATCCATTACAACCAATACAAATCTCATTATAACCAGTTAAAACAGGGTGGTCGTGCTTGTCACACAACGCCTGAGAAATCATGTGTGGCCCTAAATTATGTCAGATAAGCTTGGGGATAGTGCACTATTTTATAGCAGATGATCTCATATAGTGAAGTCAAAGTTTTATTGCCATTTTCTCTCTCTGACAATAAATTATCCACAACTTTACTTCACAGATCCAATGCTTGTGAACTAACTTTTAATCAGTTCCATTATTTCTGTTGGTGTTCTGTTGTGAGTCAACTCTTAGATGTGTATGAGGAAGTGCGTGTGTGTTGTGGGTATTCCCACAAGGGATGACTACAGTGTTAGAGGGACTGCAGGTGGAGAAAGAATGTAAGTGAGTCCACTTTGGTACCAACAGGTGCCCAAGCACCTGCCCATCTGTCAGTACAGTGTGTGTGCGCACACGTGTTTGTCTGTGCGTGTTCGCGTGTGTGCTAAGTGAATACCGACCCGCTCACTTTGATACAAGCTCTTCTTTCTGCTAATTACTTGACAAAATCCTCTTCAGATCCTCTTTAGAAACATATCATATTTCTAAGAGGAATGAAGGGTGAGAATTAAGACTTTAGAATTAAAAAATCACTTCTAGTGAATAAATCAGAGGCGCTGTAGAGTAAATAAACAGGATGAACGGAAGTCACCATTATAGGTTTAGATCATCACATGTAATTAAATAAGTCACAGGTCTTAAACTTGAACATTCGTAAACACACATGCACATCCGTATATACCACATTTAATCCCATCATTCATCTACAGCCTTTAAAAAGGGCAGCTGCCCTCCTTCAAAACGCACAACCCCCAAGATCATATTTCCAGCCGTAGCCCCGGGTGAGAGTCGAGGGGCTCATGTTCGGTGTGGAATAAAGGTTTGGCGCATGAAGACAAAATAGTATTCGGTTCTGGCATAAATAAGATGCTTTCAAGCTAACTTTCAAGTTTTTCATCTTTGATAGAAACACCAGTTAATCAAAGCTAATCAGCATTCCAGTACCAAGAAACGGAAATTTGCTAACTGATCTCACGCCAACACAAATAAGGAGGGTGTGACTGCTTTTATGGAAGATAACGCCATTCCTCTCTGTCTCTAACTGAAGCAGTCAATATGTGGATGTTTTTTTGCTATGTTTTATATAAGTAAGTGCCAGCTATTCATGTTTTTCTATTCTTCTTCTTATTATATGACTGACTCACCTCAAATGGCATAATCATTCATTACCAAACAAACTCCTGGCAACTGTACGTACATGTTACAACAGTAACAAAACCATATCTGTCAGTACGTTTACTATAGGCTAATATAAATACTTCTATGCATTGTTAACTTTTTATCATATATATATATATTATATATTTATTTTGTATGTTTTATTTATTTTTATATGTCTGTGTAGTTGATATGAATTTTATTTTAGTTTTCATTTTCATTATTTTAGTACATTAAGGTAAACCAAATGAAAATAAGAAACGTTGCATACCTAGCTGAAATAATTAAAAAAATATTTTAATGTTTATTTTCTTTCAAGTAACGGAAATGTTATTTATTTAGTAAACTGTATCTCTGTTTATATATACAATTACCAATTTGTTATCACTAAATATTTCGTATAAAATATATGCAGGTTAAAGAAGCGTATCTATTGACTCTATTGACTATCAGCTGAAATGTAGCATTGTTGTTCTAAAGTGAAAAATGCGAATTGGGTTGTAGTCAGACCCCATAAGTATTTTCGCAACGGGAGCTGTAGTCCCTGTGGGCTTTCAGCAGGAAACTGCCTTCCAAACAGCCACTTCCCCTGCAATAACACACACATTTATCCGTTTATCACACAACAGGCTCTTGGGTGGTGAGATAGTATTGTGATATACGTATAGTGTTATGATTATATGTATAGTGTCATAGCTGTACATGATGACAGTGCGTGGGAATCGGTTGTATGTTTAAGTTATTTTGGTGCTCCAGTCTGTGATAATTGTCTGACGTGTGTTAAACTCCTTACCGATACAGTAGCATTTGTTTGGTCATTGTTCAGGCCCCCTGGAACTGTGATTCATTTGTAAATGATCTTGGTTTTACTGACCTCTGTGGCTCCAGTCCTTTTGGGTAAACATGCTGAGGTTTTGGGGGTCACTGGGGTCGTAAAGTGTCTCTTTGCCCCACTAGGGTCAATCTAGCAGGAACTGTGAGTGGCCGCTAATGGTCCCAGACATGATCTCCTTCCTGCGCAATGGATGTCAATAGCTTTACCCTCTAACCCTCACCCTGCTTATAAGTGGAAAAACACATGCAGAGCTGTGAAAAAAAAGCCCACGGTGAGGTTAGTGGACACTTTTACTCAGAGTTAAGAATAGTCAGAATAGTTTTGCTTTAAAATAAAATTGCTGACACCATTTACTCAACCGGAACACAAAAGAAAAAAAACTGAAGAATGTACTAGCTGTTTTTTTCTGAATTAGTCAGATTGGTGAACTGTGAATGGTTTCTGTGAACAAAAAGTTTTTCAAAGAGTGAGCTGAGGAGAGCTGGATATCAGAGAAGAACAACTTAAATTTCAGCTTGTTCCTCATGAGAAGTTGCAGTTGGAGTCAAAAGTTTCCACACACCTTCCAGAATGTGCAAAAAGTTAATTTTTTGACCAAAATAAGAGAGGTCATAAAAAGGCATGTTATTTTTTATTTACTACTAATCCGAATAAGATATTTCACATAAAGGCCATTTACGTATAGTCCACAAGAGAATATAATAGTTGAATTTATAAAAATGACCCCGTTCAAAAGTTTACATACACTTGATTCTTAATACTGTTGTTGCTTGAATGATCTCTGTGTGTGTGTGTTGTTTTTTTAGTAGGCTAATAGTTGTTCATGAGTCCCTTGTTTGTCCTGAACAGTAAAACTGCCCGCTGTTCTTTAGGAAAAACCCACAAAACAGTATTTTGAACTTTCCAACTGTATAATTTTGAGATCCATCTTTTCACACTGAGACTCATATGCAACTATTACAGAAGGTTCAAACACTCACTGATGCTCCAGAAGGAAACACAATGCATTAAGAGCTGGGGGTAAAACTTTTTTATTTTAAGTTCAGGGTAAATTTAGCTAATTTTGTCTTCTGTGAAACATGTAAGTATCTTCTGTAGCTTCTGAGGGGCAGTACTGAATGAAAAAAAATATGCTGTTTAGGGAAAATAAGAAAAATGTACACATCTCCATTCTGTTCAAAAGTTTTCACCCCCCCGCCTCTTAATGTACTGTGTTTCCTTCTAGAGCATCTATGAGCGTTTGAACCTTCTGTAATAGTTGAATATGAGTCCCTCAGTTGTCCTCAGTGTGGAAAAAATGGAGCTCAAATTCATACAGTTATGGTTGGAAAGGGTTCAAATACACAAACAATAGCTTTGGATAAGACACCAAAGTTGTTGTTCACTGAAAATATTTACTTCACCTTCAGTGAACTGTTAACTTAAGAATCACTGTTACTTGAATGAAATTTGAGAACCAAATGAGTTAGATTTGTTTAAGAATTACTTTTAAACTGGTTCTGTAAACCAGACCGCTGTCAACAGATTAGTTGAAAGAATCAAACTCATGAAGAAGTTGTTCATGAATTGAACTTTTCTATTGAATGTGCCGAAGAGAGCTGGGTAGATGTCAATGCATATCAACTAATAAACCATCAACAAACCATTGTATGGTTTCAGAATATTGTGAATACAAGACGTGGAGACATGGCATTTTTATGTCTTTTTGAAGCTTCAAGGGATAGTTTACCAAAAAAATCTGTCATCATTTACTCACCTTTATGTTGTTCCAAACCTGTGTGACTTTCTTTCTTTTATCAAAAAAGACATTTAGTAACACTAGATTAGGAAACACATGTTCATTATTAGCTAAGACCTTTCCAACATGACCACGTAATGTGTGAAGTCGAGAAAAGACCCTTATATCTCAGCTGGTATCTTTTTGAGCCGTTTGACGTTGCATTGCAATTTGGACCTTCAACCCATTGGCCACCATTGAAGTCTATTATATGGAAAAACAATCCTGGAATGTTTTCAGGTAAGTAAATTATCAGGAAATTTTTATTCTGGAAATGAACTAATCCTTTAATAAACTCCTAATTTGCTGCTTATTGAAAGTAAAGTAGTTGTTTGTTGTAGTTATGTTTAACTATAAGGTAGGGTTAAGGGATCTAGAATGGTGATCCATTAATATGTGCTTTATAAGTACTAATAAACAGCGTATATGCTAGTAATAAGCATGCTAATAAGCAACTGGTTAATAGTAAACAGTGTTGGGGAAAGTTACTTTTAAAAGTAATGCATTACAATTTTGCGTTACTCCATGGAAAAGTAACTAATTACGTTACTTAGTTACTTTTTTATGCAAAGTAATGTGTTACGTTACTTTTGCATTACTTTTTAAATCTAGGCAGGGCTTGCTTCTTTGTTTTTAATATAAAACAATTCTAATGTGAAAGTCCTTTTACACCAAAAGTGAACTGAATTCACCTCAGGCTGAAAGAAAAGTATATTTATGCAGGTGATCACTTTTCAGCTTTAAATGAAGCACAAATGTTAGTTTATCTAAAGTAATTTTTGCCTATTAGTGTGGTTGCATTGCATCATCGAAGGTCAGCAGTAAAGACACTGGTTAATAAAATAGAATTTAATACATGAAGGATATTTGTTTTATTTAACATATTTAATTATTGCAGGGTTGCGTCATATTCTCAGTTTGCATTTCACTGTTTTTATTAATTTTGAGGAATACTGAATCTGTTTTTGTGAGTGAGATGAATTAATCCATGTTCACATTTGGTCTAGAACTACAGTAACATCATGTTTACTCCCAATTTCCTGACAGGAGACTTGTCAATTAATAAATGGGGAAAAAAAATTAACTGGCGTTACTTATTTGGAAAAGTAACTCAGATATTTTCTTAGAAATTCAAAAGTAATGTGTTACTTTAGTTACTTGAAAAAAGTAATATTATTAAATAACTCACGTTACTTGTAATGCATTACCCCCAACACTGATAGTGAATAGTGTTCCCAGACATTTTTGTGTGAAAGTCTAATGACCATTGCCTTCCACTGCATGTACAAAAAACATTTTCAGACGATTGTCAGAATATCTTCTTTTACATTCCACAGAAGAAAGAAGTCAAACTGTCGTTAAACATTCCTTCAGTTTTTGTAATTTAGCAGAAAAGATCAGCCAGTGCAATTGTTCAGAATCTTTCATTTTGTCACGCAAGGACGTTCAAGTCAAACGGGTTTGGAATGACATTAGGAAACGTAAATTATGACAGAATTTCTATTTGTGAGTAAACTAATCTTTTTTATTATTTTCATTCAATATTGGTCAAGATTTGGGATTTTATACACAGACAAAAGACTGGATAAGTATAGATATACACTCACAATATCTATTTCTATAAAGTGAGATATATTCAAATTGACAGGGTGGACAAGGGGGTTTAACAGCAAAATAAATGACCAGCTCTTTAGGAATGTTCACTGACCACTCTCCTTTCTTACGGCCCCCGGGGGAACAGAGGCCTGATGGGGCACTTAACACTCTCAGACATGCAAATCTTTCACACTCTACATTAGAGCCCATTACTCTGACTCAACGGGCCGTCCAGTCACCGGTGTTAGTTTGTATTGTCCTTACGCATGGATTTCGCTTCTCAATGGGTCAACTCTCACACATTTCCACCTCTTAACTCGGTGGCCTGGTTAGCAGCTTTTGCAGTGCAGGGGTCACAGGCTCTTGTTTCCTAGAGCTCTACACTGCTGTGCATTGCTGTAATACTTTCTCCTTCTGTAAAGACCTCCCACAGTTTTATTGTGGTTCATCCTCACCCCATTTGAACTGAATGCTACTGTCACACATCATGAGTAATAAATGCTGGCTACGTACTTAAACTCCACACAAAAGGATTTTGAAATGATCACTTTTCTTTACGAGAACAGTGTCTGCAAATGGACTGACCTACCAGAAGCAGCATGAACTATCCAGTCACCAGCATCATGAGAGCATACCACCTAAGTCAGCCATCGTAATGCCATAGTATTGTTACTCTAACTAAATAGTTACTCCATCCCCAACTCAATTTTAATATTTTTCTGTTTTGCTGCTTAGTGTCCTGCATGAAAAAGATTAGCTACTGTTCATCTATATACAGTTGAGGTCAAAAGTTTAAATACACCTTGCGAGAATCTGCAAAATGTTAACAGTTTTACCAAAATAAGAGGGATCATACAAAATGCATGTTATTTTTGATGATATTTGACATAAAAGACATTTATATATAGTCCACAAGAGACAATAATAGTTGAATTTATGAAAGCGACCCCATTTAAAAGTTTACATACACTCGATTCTTAATATGTTGTTACCTGAATGATCCACAGCTTGTTTTTTTTTAGTGATACAAACTTTTTTTTTTCAGCATTTTTGTGTATTTGAACCCTTTTCAACAATGACTGTATGATTCTGAGATCCATCTTTTCACACTGAGAACTAATGAGGGACTCATTTGCAACTATTACAGAAGGTTCAAACGCTCCAGAAGGAAAAACGATGCATTAAGAGCTCTGGTGAAATCTTTTTAAATTTGATGATTAGGGTAAATTTGACTTATTTTGTCTTCTGGGGAACATAAGTATCTTCTGTAGCTTCTGAAGGGTAGTATTAAATGAAAAAATATCATATTTAGGCAAAATAAGAAAAATGTGCACATCCTCATTCCGTTCAAAAGTTTACACCCCTAGTTCTTAATGTACTTAATGTTCTTAATGTTGCATATGAGTCCCTCAGTTGTTCTCAGTGTGAAAAGATGGATCTCAAAATCATACAGTCATTGTTGGAAAGGGTCCAAATACACAAAAATGCTGAAAAACCAAAGAATTTGTGGGACCTGAAGGGTTTTTCTGAAGAACAGCGGGCAGTTAAATTGTTCAGGACAAACAAGAGACCCATGAACAACTATCATTAAACAAACAAACAAACAAACAAAAAAGGAGCTCATTCAGATAACAACACAGAATCAAGTGTGTGTAAACTTTGAAACGGGGTCATTTTTATAAATTCATCTATTATTCTGTTCATTTTTTTAGGATGTAATGTGGTAAACTCCCCCTGTGGTTGCTCTACTAGGACTTCAAGAAAACATACTGCATACATACTTCTGAGAAAAGCTCTGGCATAATTTGCTTGCAGTTTCTACTTGGTTTTCATGTAGTATTTGCGTGGTTTCACCTAAATGTCCAAACACTAGTGGAGCTATTTTATAGCATGCTGCTAAATAAGCGCCAAAAGAGTTTCACAGAAAAGGGAAATCATCATGTACTACACATATTTTTGTCTACTGAATTATGCTTTTCTATAGCAAATATAATTACGAGCATGACCTCCTTAAGCCGAATAGTGGGTTTTTACCTAAACTTCCGTGTGACACCACAATGTACCAGTTTCATATGAATTTACACCATGCAAAACAAGGTTTTGTGACTCATGCAGGTTATGTTTACAACCACCAATCTTTGCCAGAGACATGGCAACATAGTTTTGTTATGGGACCGCCTGAATAAACAAAATCCCTTTGAGGTAAAAGCACATTTGTGGAGTGCAAATAATAGAAAACCCCAAATGAAGATTATATTGGAAAGAAATTAAATTTAGAAAAGTAAACAAAACAACATGGCAATGCAAGACTGCACTATTTGCATATAAGAAAGCTCATGCATGTGTTTCTTCATGGTTGAATGGATTCCACAGCACGTTGGGGATCCCACCAAGGGGTGTTCAGTGTGTTTGGTTAAAGCTGAGAGAGTTTACATCTCAGGGAATCCCCGCCATCGATGCGTATGCATCAAAGGAGGGAGATTACAGACTAAGAATTTTGTAATTGCTGTACTTTTTTGCATGCTTGAATAAGACTAGTACTAAGTAACAGCGGTTACCGCTGCATGTCACATATCTAAGTGCAGAGTGAAAGTATAAACCATACTGGGTATTGCAGGGAAACTCCATTATAATAAGATGCTCAAGAGAAGTGGTCAAAACACACACACACAATATTTTTGAGTACTCAAAAAATTTATTGCAAAAACTTCAAATTGCCAAAGCAGCTTTTTAAAACTTGAATGGACCCTTGGTCCCTTTATCATGTAATAAATAAATGCAATGGTCTACGTAAGTGCAGAAAGGAACCAGATAAAAAACAATCTATATACATAATATGTACAGGAAACGTTTTGCACACTGTATCAACACATTTGTATGTTCACAATGCCTCTTCTCACTCTGAAGAGATTTTACAGTAACACTGGAAGCAATGCAGTATGTGATGCCATACTGACAGAAATATTTACATTCAGGCTCAGCCTGTTTACTGCATCTTGTACATCCTATACAGCTGGTAATTTCATGTCATTAATATAATATTTGGAAGCATATTCACAGTCCAAGGTGTGCGCACTTGTGTTAACTAGAGTGAAAGCTGGACGATTCGGATTCTGTGGATACAGATGACATTCCTCCTCTCTTCTTTGATAGAATTTTCAGACTGGACCCCCGGCTGGGAGATAGAGCGCTGCGGGCGGACTTCTTGAACTTCACCCCAAGAAACGCGTATAGGATGGGGTTGAGGCAGCAGTGGAAGTACGCCAGAGCCTCCGTCACGAAGATCCACTTCTGCAGCCCCTGCTCAAGTTCGCAGCTGTGAGGAATCACCTCCAGCGTCATCAGCGTGTCCAGCAGGATCCCTCCGCAATAGGGCAACCAGCAGACGAAAAAGCATACGATCAGAACCACGGTGGTCTTGAGCGCCTTGCGCTTCTGCGTGCCCTTGGAACCGCGCGACAGCTTGGAGATGATGATGCAGTAGCAGATTAGAATCACGAGCCCGGGTAGCACGAAGCCCACCAGGATGTGCTGGAAGCGGAAAACGACCACCCAGATTGTGAAAGAGTCCTGTGGGTAAATGCGCTCGCAGAAGGTGCGGATAGAGCTGCTCTCCGCTTTGGCGAACACCAGGTCGGGAACGGTGAGGAGCGCGGCGGGGAGCCACACGCCCACGTAAATGATGCGATTGGCTAGGAGCTTCCTTGCACCTTGGCTGCTCGTGGCGCGAACCACGGCGAGGTAGCGGTCCAGGCTGATGAAGGCGAGGATGAGGACGCTGCTGTATAAATTCACCGTGTAAATCATATGCACGGCCACGCACATGAACCCTCCGAAGTACCAGTCTTTGGCCGCGTCCACGGCCCAGAACGGCAGGGTGAGCACAAACAGAAGGTCCGCCACTGAAAGGTGCAGGCGGTACTTGTCCGTCATGGTTCTGGATTTGTTCTGGCAGCCCATTACTAGAACAACCAGTCCGTTCCCGACAAGACCCAAAACAAATATGATTCCGTACACGGTTGGAAGAAAGATCCTTTGGAAGTCATGACTGACCTCCACATCGCACGGAACCTCAAAGTTGGCTCCAATGTCCCCCGAGCCGAACTCAGAGCTGTTCTCATTTAATAAATCATCTTCAAAGACGATGTGCTGCAAAAAAGTAAACAGGCAACGTTAGAGACAAACATATATTTTTTTCCTTAAGTAATTTAAACTTAAACTTCATAAACAATAAATAAACAACTGTCATCTTACTTCGTAATATGCCATCTTTAAAACACTCCTCCAGTGCTCCAAGTCTCTAGTAAGCCAACAGCGACTTTCTGAAGCGCTGTGGAGCGCAGACGATTTAAATACCCCACTCCAGCGCCGAAGCTCCGCCCACTCACAACTGTGGCGCTCACAGGTAGTTGCATGTGCCCTCCACAAACACTCTTTTCCTGTTTTCGTGTTCAAAATTTGGTGTGATTGAAGAAAACGACGTCCTGTGACGAAAATCAGTGTTGCAACTGTGTATCTGAGGAACTCTTCGCACAAAGCAAGTTTACTTTGCCTATCCCAAACAATACAGTAATTCAACTCACAGATTTTGATAAAGTATGCCTGTGTTTATATTATAGCCTACACTGCAGTCAAAGGTTTTTGAACAGTGATATTTTTAATGTTTTTTTTAAAGAAGTCTCATCTGCTCACCAAGCCTGGTTTTATTTGATCCAAAGTACAGAAAAAGTCTGAAATATTTTACTATTTAAAACAACTGTCTTCTGTATTAATATGTTTTAAAATGCAATTTATTCCTGTGATTTCAAAGCTGAATTTTTAGCATCATTACTCCAGTCACATAAGCCTTCAGAAATCATTCTACTATTCTGATTTGCTGCTCAAAAAACATTATTATTATGTTGAAAACAGCGTAATATTTTTTTTCAAGTTTCCTCAATGAATAGAAAGTTCAGAAAAACAGCATTTATCTGAAATAGATATCTTTCATAACATTATACATTTCTTCATCATCCCTTTTGACCAATTTAAAGCACCCTTGCTAAATAAAAGTATTAATTTCTTTTATATAAAGTTATACTGACTCAAAGCTTTTGAATGGTATAGTGTATAATGTTACAAAAGCTTTTTTATTTCAGATAAATGCTGATCTTTGGATCTTTCTAGCCATCAAAGAATCCAAAAAAAAGTACTTAGTTGTTTTAAATGCGTCAGGAATGGCTGTCAGTCGGATCGTGATAGTGACGTTAAATTCCCAACGCAGTGGCTCACTCACTATAACCCTCAAAACACTTTTAAACGTTATTCAGCCGGAGGCTTCAGTTCAGATCAGAAGATTACACACATACACAAACACACACTCTTGTGAAAGTGTTGTCGTACGTTGAGCTTGGTATGTGAAAAGTGCACACAAACACTTTCCATGTTAACAATAATTGAAATTGAATTAAATCAGAAAATAAGGTTTTGAGCTTAAAAAACATACTGTATGTTAATCCCTTAAATACTCTGAGCTGTTCATGTTTTGCATACTTTGAATAGCTGTTTTATCACATTTAGAAGGTGCTAATGTGTGGATGATCAGATAAAATCACAGAAGCAGTCTGAGTGATCACAGGTCGTACAGTTCTTCCTTTGTTCAAAACAACCAAAACCCAAAGTAAAATTAACTTAACTCATTTATATGCATATATGTCCCATGTTTACAAGGACAGAGGGACAACTGGGAAAATGTGACACTTAAGATTTGTATTTAATATGTTGTGAAGATCTTTAGAAATTTAAAATGCCATTGTGTGAGTGGCTAAGCCATTTGGCATCATGCAAAACAGAAGAAAACACTCCATACTCTGTAGTCTGTAATATCTCAGTCATTCAATACTGGGTTGTAACAGGCACAGATGCTGCTTAGTGAACAGAGACGTAGCGTGGTTGGGACACCTGGCTAAAATGAGAGGTCAGACCTATCGCTGGTTGTAGGGAGCAAGGAAGGGCAGCTCTCAGAGACAAAAACCCTTTGGCAATGTGTGTGTGTGTGTGTGTGTGTATATGTGTTCTTTCCTCTGGGAGAACATGTGTTTTCACCTGCCCCCAGCCAACAGAGATGGGTTCCAGAGAACTGCTTCTCAAACTGGGAGAGTTGTAAGGCGATCTGTATGCATGTGTGTCTCTTTAAAATCTGTTGCACTTAATTGTTCTGTTATAAAAAATATAATATTTTAAAAATACTTTTTTTATTTGAATGTTTTTAACATGTAATTTATTCTTGGATGGCAAAGCAGAATTTTCTGCATCCATTATTTCAGTCTGCACTGTCACATGATCCTTCAGAAATCTTTCTAATAATGCTGATTTACATTTCTTATAATTATCAATGGTAAAAACAATTGTGCTGCTTGTTTTTTGTGAATAGAAAGTGTGTGTTTGTGTGTGTGTATACACACACCTCATACCAAGTCATTGTATGAAATCTTAAATCTTAATTAGGTCATGGTTTAATCGAGCTTATGTTTTCTTTTGAAGTTTGACTTTGTGTGTCTCACAGATTTTCCACAGGAACATTAAGAAATCAGATTTTGTTTTTTTATGTGTGTTTATGTGTGGTTGTGTGTATGCGTGTGGGACGATGAAAGCTAGCTGGTGCAGTAAGACACAAGCCGTGCGTCTTTTATGTCTGCAGATACCACAGAGGTGTCAAAGGCGCAGAAGCATGAAGAAAGAGTGGGAGAATGAAAGTGAGCGGAACCGATGTGTTCGTTGTTGTTTTCTCTCGTGTCAGTATACAGCAAAAGATCTTGCCATTCATTAAGGTATAATTTCCTCATCCTGTGTGTCACACAGATTCAAAGGTAAAAAAAAGGAGTTGACCGTTGGTATAATGACAGAGGTTTGAAGAAAGTTGTCCTTCACATGAGAAGAACAATAGCATAAGAAGTGTAGAGTGCAATTAATTATGAGTCTGTCTGTACATGATGTATATATTTGAATACATTTTGATATTAGATCACACATTTACTAATATTACTGTTCCAATTTGAGTAATTTGTGTCTTCATATTGGTCTGAATTGGAATGGGTGGTGCATTTTCAAAACGAAAAACTTGACCTTTTCCAAGGGCCAGATTGTGGTTAATACAGTGTAAAAATGACATTTCAAAGTTATAAATAAAACAAAGGTTATTGGAGCATGTTTTACAAGACAACACTCGTTCTGTCTACTTCAAGTTTTCAGATTTTTAATTCAGTGTGTTACTTGCTGTTTTTTGCAATGTTATTGTAGTACTTTTAGATACTTTACATTTTATTAACATTTTAAATCAGTTTTTGTTTTTCAAAAGAAGTGTTTTTGTTTTCCCATTTTCATTTTATTTAACATTCTAGTATTTTTTGTATGTCTATCATTTTAATTTGAGAAACATTGCCTTGCTAGCTAAAATAAAATATTTTTATATTTTATTTTATATATTTATTTCAGTTAACATTCATGTTACCTGATCCCATGACAAAAACATGTGTGGTGAAATACGCACCAACACTCTAAAAAGTGATAATTTGACTTAACTTAAAAAAAACTGAGGAAAGCCGTTGGCTTAAAATGATTAAGTAAATAATAATAATAAAAAAAAATAAGTTAAGTGAGCTTGAGAATTCACTTAACTTACTTTTTTATTATTATTTACTTAATCATTTTAAGGCAATGGGTTTCCTCAGGTGTTTTAGGTTAAGTCAACTTATCACTTTTTACAGTGAATAAGTACATATCATTGCAGTTTCCAACAGAAATGAACTCTAGAGGCGATAAAACATCGAGCACTTGTAATCGTTTTCATACACAGTTGTGATCACAGTTCCATAGGTTTTGCTTTCCAGACAAAGCAAGCCTGCTTGATTGCTCAGCCGGCACGGAACTGGACTTAGGATGCGGAATCATCAGGTATGAATCCTGTGCAAAACATGATTTGTGATGAAAGAGCTGAAAGATGAGAGATTGAAAAACTAGCAAAAATGGCATGCTTGCGATTACATTTTTACATCACATTCTCTTTTGTTTATATCAGGAAAGTTTAGGTGTAACGCAGATTGTATGTTATTTTAAACGTCACTGAGCATTAGAGTCAATGCTCAGTGGACATTTCAAGTCAGAACTGCAGTACAAAACAAGTACAAAACCAACGTCACATAAAACGTACCATATGTACGTTCATCTGTTTCAGGGAAAAAACTAACGCTCTTTTAGTGCCACTCAGTGGACATTTTCACATCGAATATGTCACAAACGTACATGACTTTACGTATTTTGCGTCTTGCGAAAAATTCCCACAGGTACGTTTTCATCATATGAGATTGAGGTTAATTTAATAAATGAGGTTTCATTTATTTCAAGTAACGAAAATGTTTTTAGTTTTAGTAAATGATAATATAATATATAACACGCAATATTTAAAAAATAGTTTCTAAACCATTTTTTTGTCAATATATTCCTTAACCCATAAACCCATAATCCACAGACATAAAAATGCACTATCCAGACTTAAATTTTTATAATTCATGAATGAAAACATTTTGTAATATGATTTTAATGTACATTTTCCGTGGTAATGCAACGTCCGATTTTTAAAATGCCTTTCAAAGAATGAATTTTGAGATTTTAGGTTTTGAACTGATATATATCTTCTTATGATTTCTAAAATGTGATAGGGAAAAAGGCAACAAAGAAAGTCTTTTGTGACAAAGGTCAGAACTCGTGTTATGATGTAGATTTTTTTGGCATATATTAATCTATTACTTTTACTGCATAAATTTGTAACACAAAAATATGGTAAAATATCTATTTAAGAGTCTTAGACCTTTCCTTAGACCTTAAAACTTAGACTTCTATATTTTCTATAGTTTGTCATGATTATATTAGGATTTATTTGTAATATGGTGAAGTAAACTTAGGCGTCCCACAGAGGGGACGATGGCAGTTAAAGGGTTAAAAATGGCATGAATGCCTATTCTGTTGTAAAACTCTAGATGGCGCATACTGATGGGTCATTAACGCAACCTAATTATATTTACAGTGTTAAACAACTTGGCAGAAGCTGATTGGTTCATGCTGCATACACAACGAAAGAGCTTGCTACTTTACATTTAAATGGCTTGTTAGATGTGAAAACCTCCACCTCCCCAGCTCCACCTGTATAGATTTGTGTCTGGTTATTATATATGCTATTTGTGCAGCAGCAGTCTGTCTTAAATACTCACAGCACCGTACTGGTAGTAGCGAGTCCCTGTACTTGCTTTGCAGCAGCAATAATCTACTACAACAGCAGCAGCAGCAGCAACATAGCAGATCTATTCAGCTAAGACCAAATACATTAAAACTTTAATATCCATTACCACGCTAAAATCTTCCGAGAGTTGTCTTGATAGAACTACAGTGAAAGCAGAATATAAATGAAGTGATTCGGTGTTTATAAAAGTGAACAGCACAATATGCCAGTTTGCTTCTTTTAAAGTAGTCACCCACACAGACACATACACATACAAATTGTCCCTAGTGCACAGGGTTTCCTCCCTTTTCCACAGGCCATGACAATAGCCCTCGGGACAGGGCAGAGAGACTGTGATAAGAATACAATAGGTCTGATGATTCCAGATAAGAATTTCTGGCCTTTCTAAGCGTCATTAGGCCATCTGTAAGTGTTTCTGTATGTGTCTTTCTTCCTATCCAGCTTTATCTACTAATAATGTTTTAAACAGAGGTGAATTTAGAGCACAAGATTCAGATAAGAGCATGCTGCTTCTTTTCTAGTCAGACTGTTGTGTGAAGAAGCCGAAAAGAAACTTGAGGTCTGTTTGCAGATTGACCAGGCAGCACGCTGGTGCCTTGAAGTCTATACGCTGGCCACTAAAGTTCCAGCCTCAAGGCGACAGAAAACAAATCACTGCTTGGCCAGCCCATTCACAGAGGTGAGCAGAGGCAGGGGGAAGAAAGAAGAGGTGGTATTAAGGAAAGAGGAGACACCTGTTTGAATGGCCCACTGCCCGTGATCTTTTTTTCTCTCTTTCATCCCAGCTTGTTTGGTCGTGGAGACAGCTGAAAAGACTATTATGGGGGAACAGAGTCGGTGACAGACCCTTATTAATTAAAAGCCATTGGAGACTAAGCAAAGACTAGCCAATTCACTGCTGCATTGAATTATACAGGTGAGAAGAAGCAGTACAAGCGCTGCAGTCAATGAAAGACCACTTAACTCAACTGATGTTCACATTAGATTAAAAATTGGAGTTTATAGATACATTTTTAGATGTTTATAATAATATATGGATGTAATATTCTGGGTTTACACATGTTAAGAGTTATCTTAAACTGTGTTTGTATAAAAGAACTGACTAAAAATCAAGATTAGATTAATGTTATGCATAGCTGTAAATCTTATTAAAATCATTATTCATAATTGTCTTAACTTTACCCAGGAAAGGTTAGTAAGCCAAAAAGTTATTATTTTAATGCCTTCAATTTCACTTTTATGTCCTATCATTCTGCAGAACAGAAAGTAGGATGTCTGAAAGATATTTCAGCTGTTTTTGTCCAAAAAAGACAATCTGGTCCATCATTTTCAAGACCTCAAAGCAATGTTAAAGGGATACTCACCCTCAAGTTGTTCCAAACCTGTATGAGTTTCTTTCCGTTTCTTACGTTCTTAGGAACATAAAAGAACACACTTTGAAGAATGTGGGTAACCAAATAATTGCTGGTCCCCATTGACTTCCATAGTAGGGAAAAATATGATAGAAGTCAATGAGGGGGGTTTTAAAATATCTTCATTTGTGTTCAGGAAAAAAAAGAAACTCCTGCGGGTTTGGAACAACTTGAGGGTGAGTAAATGATGACAGTGGTTCTTGCATGGTACCTGATCAAATGTCTTGAGATTTAAGACACAGTTGCAGTCAAAGGTTTACATACACCATGCAGAATCTGCAAAATGTTTATTAATTCACCAAAATAAAAGGGATCAAACAAAAGGCATGTTATTTTTTTATTTAGTACTGACCTGAATAAGATATTTCACAAAGAAAGACGTTTACATGTAGTCCACAAGTGAAAATAATAGTTGAATTTATAAAGATTGACCCCGTTCAAAAGTTTACATACACTTGATTCTTAATATTGTGTTGTTACCTGAATGATCCACAGCTGTTTTTTTTTTTGGAGTTCATGAGTCCCTTGTTTGTCCTGAACAGTTAAACGGCCCACTGTTCTTCAGAAAAATCCTTCAGATCCCACAAATGTGTATTTAAATCCTTTCCAGCAATGACTGTATTATTTTGAGATCCATCATTTCACACTGAGGACAACTGAGGGACTCATATGCAACTATTACGAAAGGATCAAACGCTCACGGATGCTTCAGAAGGAAACACAATGCGTTAAGGGGTGAAAACTTTTGAACATAATGAAGATATGTACATTTTTCTTATTTTACCTAAATATCATGTTTTTTCATGTAGTACTGCCCTGCAGAAGCTACTTACGTGTTTCCCAGAAGACAAGATGAGCAAAATTTACCCTGATCTTCAAATTCAAAAAGTTCTCACCCCCAGCTCTTAATGCATTGTGTTCCCTTCTGGAGCATCAGTGAGTGTTTGAACCTTCTGTAATAGTTGCATATTAGTCCCTCAGTTGACCTCAGTGTGAAAAGATGCATCTCAAAATTGTACAGTCATTGCTGGAAAGGGTTCAAATACATTGAAATAAAGTTGTGGGACCTGAAAGATTTTTCTGAAGAACAGTGGGCAGTTTACCTGTTCAGGACAAACAAGGGACTCATGAACAACTATCACTAAACAAAACAACCATCACTAAACATTAAGGTAACAACACAGTATTAAGAATCAAGTGTATGTAAACTTCTGAACAGAGTCATTTTTTTATGAATTTAGTTATTTTTTTCTCATGGACTATATGTAAACGTCTTTTTTTGTGAAACATCTTATTCAGGTCAGTACTAAATAAAAAATAACATGCATTATGTATGATCCCTCTTATTTTGGTAAAATAACAATTTGCAGATTCTGCAAGGAGTGTGTAAACTTTTGACCTCAACTGTATGTGTCATGTTTGATGCAGTTTTGCTTTCATTGATCAATGTTTTGATTTTACTAATAAAAGCTTACATTTTGATCTGTTCATCAAGTGATTATGTTGCTTTGATATTTAATTATGGATTAATTTCACACTACCCTTATATCCTTTTTGGATCTTCAAAATGTAGGTACCCATTAACTTACATAATATGGACAAAAATCACAGAAATATTACTCCAAATATCTTCATTTGTGTTTAGCAGTGGAAACAAAACCATACAAATTCTAAGTAACATGAGGGGGAGTAAATGATGATAGAATTGTCATTTTTGCCTGAGCTATTCCTTTTAAAATTCTGGAATGATATTCCATCTCAGTCTTCTCTGTCTAGCTAGAAATCTGACTCTGGCTCACTGAATGGGGCTGAATTGTGTTGCAGGTCTTTGAGAGGATTAGATGGGCTGATCTGAGGACTGATATGGAACCCTCCTGTCTGTCATTTGCATCCTTTGTAGAAGAACATCCACTGCTCTGTGTGTATATGTGTTGTTGGGGGTGGGGGGCTGCATGTTAAAAGACCAACACACATACTAACAAACGTAAGTACACACTCTAAAGGCCACACACAAACTGCACCGGCACATTTTGTACGTCAGGGTGGGGTAAGTTCCGTAACAGACATTTAACTCATTTTTGCCCCACATTTGGTTAGGTAGGAGTCTCCTCCTGTCTTTACAGACTAGCACAAGGCTTATCAATCATGAGCCACTCCTATATGAGTGAAATTGAAAGGGCCACTCCTTTATAAATTGCAGCAGTTTTGAACTTTATGACTAGAAACAAAACTTGCACAATGAACTTGGGTCATATTTACGTTTACATTTATCAGTGAACAGACAGGACAGTTGACATTGAGAAAAACCACAAGCATATCATAACGTGCTTAATAAAACGCTTGGTTTATTGCAGTGATGTCTGGCAAATTCCCATAATACAATGGAGCTGCTTAGGAATTAAATCTGCATTTAGCTCTAATTGACTGATAAGATTCAGCTGATTCGTTATATGTTCATTCTGTCTCACCAGACTAATAAAATGCAATATACAATGATATGACATGAACCTTTGTCAGTACTGGGTGTAATTACATTATAACCGTATCACCATAAGCTGCAGTTCGGTGTTGTGACTGAGAAAGGACCAAGTCATCCATTGTCGTCACTAGCTGGAGACTAAGAAAATCTTGATTGATCAAAAACAGAGTAATATTATAGAGTAAAGACACAAACACTCTTGAGGTTTCCGCTCTCAATGTCTCTCTGAGGTCTGACAGACTTCAGAACAGATGTTTGTCTGCCCTCCAGGTGTGCTTGAGTTTGTTGTTCACCTCTGAACATTTACTGCTGGTTGATTTGACTCCCCAAAAGTAGTCTATGTCTATGTCTACCTGCCTTTTGTTGTTTTAACCAAGGTAAGGCCACATTGTTGAACACGAGGGTCTTGAGGTAAAAGATTTGTGGTTGGGGCAGGGGTGTGGTGTTGGCATATGCCCGTCTGTGTATGAGTATGTCTGTGTACATCAAACGTGTGTCTGGGTGTGGATGTGACTGCATGCGTGAGAAAATTGTGTAGAAAAAGCAAGGGTATGTATGCGACTTTGGATCAGCTTTTTTTTTTCGCTCTGATAGCGTGCGACTAAGTGTACCAAGCAAAACCGCAGCTTCCTGATTTTTCTGACACCTATTTGTCTATCTCAGTTCTACACTTTATTTATTATATAAGATGTTATGCAACAAGCCTTTAACACACAATACAAACTATGAGGCTGCAATAATCTCAAATCTAAATCTTAACTCCTTTTTACTTTGAACTTTTCAATGAATTATATAAAAATGTTATTTTCTTTTAATTTTGTTTTGAACTGAGCTGAACGGCATCACGGGTTTCTCTGTGTCAGTGGCGCCATCTGTTGGGCATAAAGGAGTGTTTGCCACTATATAAAATAAAATAAAATAAAATAAAAAATGAACTGTACAAGTGAATTTTATTATATTAATTATTCTAAACTATGCATTGTGCTGTACTGCTTCTGCTGGAAATGCATTTATAACGTAAAGATTGGTAAAACTGGTGTTTAGCTACTAGGCAGCTGCACTCCCAGCCTAACCTGCTACAAAACTACTAAAACAAGCAAACTGACCAGTCTGGCCTTGCTGGGAGACCAGCTGTCATCCTCAGTTCTGTCACGCAAACATTTTAAAAATAAAATAAAAAATAATACAAACTTTCAAAGTGAATTGTGCTGTATTATACTAAATATTTTAAATCTGTATGCTTTGTACTGTAGCTTACTTCTGCTGGAAAACAACCATCCGAAGTCTAAACTACAACTGGTATGCTGAACATAAACTAAAACTACTAAAACCAACAAACAGACAAGTCTGACTATGCTGGAGGACTGGCAAAGATCAGGAAATCATTATTTTTAAAGCAGGGTTATTGTAGCCTACTATACTGTGCATGAATCCTTTTAGCAGTAGTGTTTATTCAAAATAATTTACAAAAGTTTAATACAACCACAAAAGGATTCCCTGCTATATATTGTAGGCCTATTGTATGCTATGTACGGTCAAAAGTTTTTGAACAGTTAGATTTGTAATCTTTATTTAAAGAATTCTCTTTTTCTCACCAAGCCTGCATTTATTTGATCCAAAATACAGCAAAAGCAGTAATATTGTGAAATAATTTTACTATTTAAAATAGATTTCTATTTGAATATATTTTAAAATGTAACGTATTCCTGATCAAAGCATGATTACTCCAAGCTTTAGTGTCACATGATCCCTCAGAAAGCATTCTAATATTCTGATTTTTTGTTCAAGAAAAACATATTATTATTATTATTATTATTATTATCAATATTTAAAACAGTTGAGTATATATATATATATATATATATATATATATAGAATATATAGAAAGATCAGCATTTATCTGAAATAAAAGCTGGTGTAACATTATACACTATACCATTCAAAAGTTTGGAGCCAGTTTATTTTTTTCTTTTTGGAAAGAAATTACATAAATTAATACTTTTATTTAGCGAGCATGCTTTAAATTGATCAAAAATTAAATTGATGATAAAGTTACAATGTTATAAAGGATTCCTATTTCAGATAAATGCTGTTCTTCTGAACTTTTAATTCATCAAAGAAATCTGAAAATTATACTCAGCTGTTTTCAACATAATAATAATAATAAATGTTTTTTGAGCAGCAAATCAGAATATTAGAATGATTTCTAAAGGATCATGTGACTGGAGTCATGATGCTAAAAATCAGCTTTGAAATCACAAGAATAAATAACATTTTAAATATATTCACATGGAAATATTTTATTTTAAATAGTAAAAATATTTCAGTTTTTGCTGTACTTTGGATCAAATAAATGCAGGCTTGGTGAGCAGAAGAGACTTTAAAAAACACTAAAAATCTCACTGTTCAAAAACTTTTGACGGGTAGTGTAGTCTTACAATACATTGTGTTCTGTGTTTAATTCCCATAGGCGCAATTTAACTTGGCCAATATACTCTAACTTAAACATGAGAGCGAAAAGGTATGAATATTTTCCTCAATCCATTGAGAACTACCAGCTTGTGTTTGGGGCTGACTGTTTCTGCGCATGCGCTCTCGCTGACTCTCAGCTCACGGGAATGACGTGCGTGAACGTTCCCATCGGTGCTCAAGGCGACGTCAGAGGGTAAGGAAATGCGATGCCCTAATAACAATTCCTTAAAATATATACACTCATGTTTAATGAATGCGAACTGTAATTTAGGTCCCGTACAGTGTCGGTTTCGAACTGCAGAGTGAAGTCGCCATGTCACATTCGTGCTCTAAGTTAATAGGGTTATTATAGGGAAACGCAGCGCGGTGACTCGATGACTCCTTATCTTGTTTGGGATCCGGTAACTCTGCCTTTTTACAATTTTCATTCGTTTATCTTTGCTAAGAGTCCGGTATACATCATGAATACATGGCCCAGTCTGTTTGCTAAGAAAAAAGTAGCAGTTGTGTACAAAAATGCTTGGAAAAATACAAGCAAATGTGATAAAAGCGAGCAGGCTGCTTGCAACATTGTAACCAGACCCATGATGAGTTGGATGGGGAGGAAGGTGCGATCAGAGCAGCGTCAGCTCATAAACATTAGATTTCACATAACAGCGTTTTGTTTTGTGGATAAAATGTAGTGTTTATATTGTACTTAGTGACAGATCGCTTTGAGATTGATTAAACACTAATCACTTTAACATTAGTGATGTTGAATGAATGTCAGGACAGGTGTTTGGTTCTTATTATAGTTTCTTTTGACTGGCATTACACGTTTGCTTTGTGTTTTTTATTTGGATGCGATATGTGTCATTGATTTGGGGTATTTGTGACCGTGAGAGACATGGCAGTCAGTGTGAGCGCTAACAGCTGTTACCTCAAAAGAACAAAAAGACAACAGTTTGCAAAGGACATTTCAATCAAAGTATTTTTGTGCATCACCAACTGACTGTCCTCAAAACTCAGATTTGTTTATTAATCATTTAAAGTGTCCAGTGACCCTCAATTTGTAAAATTGAAATTATTTAATATTTTTTTCTTATATTTTTGACATTTGTTTTGGACAGTTATTACATTGCTGAATGCCACCGCTGAGTTTTGAAAAGTAAGTAATAAGATGTTTTAATAATTTTTTAAACATACATTTGGGGTCTGTAAAATTTCTCTTGTGCTCACCAAAACTTCAGTTATTTGATAAATACAGTAAATCTTGTGTAAAATCTTAAATACTATGTAAATTAACTGTTCTCCATTTTAATATATTTGTATGTAATTTACTCCTGTGATGACAAAAGTGAAATTTCAGCATCATTACTCCGGTCTTTTGTGTCACATGATCCTTCAGAAATTATTCTAATATGCTGATTTAATTTGGACAAATCATTATTGAAATATTTAAAAAATAAAAGTAATATAGATAAAATTTTATAATTTTATAGTAATTTTATAGATAAGATAAAATTAAAGCATTCTTCGTAAATAAATATATTAATTTCTTTTAAAAAAAACAAAAAACGTACTAACCCAAAACTTATGAATGGTAGTGTAGTTCTTGTGACCCAAGCTATAATACACTATTTCTGTCCCATTTGCAGATCTAAGCCACGCTCATCAAGAAGATGGACAGCTATGGGTTTGTATCTTAACTTCATTTTATGAATTTTACCCCTCTTAAACAAATATGTGACCCAGGACCAAAAAATGTCATAATGGTCAGTTTTTTTACATGTAGATGTATACATAATCTGAAAGCTGAATAAATAAGCTTTCCATTTATGTTTGTTAGGATAGGACAATAGTAGGCTGAGATACAATTATTTGAAAAATATTGAATCTGAGGGTGCAAAAAAATCAAAATATTGAGAAAATCGCCTTTAAAGTTGTCCAAATTAAGTTGTTAGCAATGCATATTACTAATCAAAAATTAATTTAAGATATATATTACGGTAGGGAATTTACAAAATATCTTTATGGAACATGATCTTTACTTAATATCCTAATGACTTTTGGCACAAAAGAAAAATTGATTATTTTGCCCCATACAATGTATTGTTGGCTCTTGCTACAAATATACCCGTGCTACTTATGAACACGGCATGCTCTCTCAGGTTCTCCAGTGACATGTTCAGTGGCAGAGCAGTTTTGGGAGAGGACAGCTCGGTTATGGCCCGAATGCAGAAGAAGTTCTGGAAGACCAAGCAGGTTTTGATCAAGGCCACGGGGAAGAAGGAAGATGAGCATGTGGTGGCGTCTGACGCAGACGTTGATGCCAAATTGGAGGTATCAGCATCCTTTTAAATGCAGTAAAATGACCTCTGTGAAGTCATCTGTAGGTGAAACTAACGTCACTGGGTTGTCTTTTCCTACAATTACTTTGTATGACTCATGAAAGCAAATTATTTTTTTTTTCATTTGATGTGTGTGAGCCTGACAATGAGAGAGAAATGACTGAATGAGATGAAGGGAGGTTAATGGAGTACTGTCTCAGGGAAGAGAGGAGATAAATTGAGCTCTAGATGGTGCTCTACTTTGATCAACTGTTTGATGCCACTGTCTACAGACATCCAGTCCAAATGGCCCTGTCACTGTTGGTCTTGACTTCCTTTTCTCTCATGTGCACACACACTCAGCTGTGTTGTCTTTTGCCGTTCTCTCTTTACGTAATCAAACAGTGCATTCACTATGAATCTGTATGTCTGTTGTTTCATAGCAGTCCAAAACAGGTTTGAGTAGGATATACAAACTCAGATATAGGTGACACAAATTCAGACTAGCTGTGTTAGAAATTAACAAAGTGCTTTTATTTAGCAAGGATGCATTAGATGTATAGTTCACCCAAAAATGAAAATTCTGTCATTAATTACTTACCCTGAATGTCGTGATTGTTGCATAAAGTTATTTTTGTCTTCTGTTGCACACAAGGAGTATTCTCGTAGCTTCATAACATTAAGGTTGAACCACTGATGTCACTTGGATATTTTCTTGATGTCCTTACCACCTTTCTGGGCCTTAAACATGTCCGTTGCATTGATGCAGGGTCAGAAAGCTCTCAGATTTCATCAGAAATATCTTAATTTGTGTTCTGAAGATGAACAAAGGTCTTATGGGTTTGGAATGACATGAGGGTGAGCAATTAATGACAGAATTTTCATTTTGGGTGAACTATCTTTTTCAATCATCTAATGTAAAAGACTAAAATATAGAAAATTTACATTTTAAAAAATGAAACAAGTATTTTTAATTGGAATAATACTTAATTTTTTTTTTTTTATATATTTTTGGTCAAATAAATGCATCATGGTGTGTATAAGAAAAAAATCTTATTGGTCCCAAACTTTTGGACTATAGTATACCGTTGTGCTTTGCATGAGAGCATATTTTTACTACCATATAATACCCAAAAGTTATATAAATGTAAGTGATTTTTAAAAAAAAAAAACAATATCATGCATAAATTCTGCTACCTATGGAAGCCTGTTTTGCAGTTTTTTTCCCCATAGTATTGTGAGTTTGTATCTCTCATTTCTGACTTTTTTTTTTCTTACAATTGCATGTTTATATCTTTTTACTATTATATCTTATTTATTATGAGAGTTTATTTCTCATAATTCTGAGTTTAGCTCATAATTCTGGTTTTATAACTAAGTTTATATTATGCAATTCTGAGGAAAAAAAATCTGATTTGCAAGTTCTGATCTCGCATTTCTGACTTTTTCACACAATTCTGAGTTTATATCTTGCAATTCTGACTTTTTTCTCAGAATTTAGATATGAGCTCGCAATTGTGGGTTATAAAGTTCAATTTTGAAGGGAAAAAAGATGTTTTTAGAATTGTGAGTTTATTTCACAATTCTAACTTACTAAGTCAGAATTGCATGTTATAAAGTCAGAATCACAAGATGTAAACATGCAATTCTGAGGAAAAAAAAAAGTCAGAATTGTGAGTTCATATCATGCAATTCTAGCTTTATTTCTCTGCTCAGAATTTATTATGAGAGTTTATTTCTCATAATTATGAGTTTATCTCATAATTCCGATTTTATAACTCTAAATTGTGAGTTTCCATTTTGTAATTCTGAGAAAAAAATGTCATATTTGCAAGTTTATGTCTTGCAATTCTGACTTTATAACTCGCAGTTGCAAGTTTAAATCTCACAATTCTGAGAAAAAAGTTAGAATTGCAAGTTTGTATCATGCATTTCTGAGAAAAAAGTCAGAATTACAAGATGTAGACTCGCAATTCTGAGGAAAGAGTCAGAATTGTGAGATAAAGTCGCAATTACCATTTTTAAAATTTATTATTCAGTGGCGGAAAGGGGTTTCCATAGCTACCTGACAGATATCACTGAAATATTTGTCCTGAGACTCTTAATTATGTGGACCCACACTTTCTGCAATTTCTTACAGCACCTTATTTTAAAAGCTCACTAGGATGTTTCAGTCTTTAAATAAATTCATCTAGATTTTTTGCTGTAATTTCTCACTTTCATGTCATTCCAAACTGTATGACATTTGACTTGTAGGTTTGGAATAACATGACAGCATGACATTTTTGGGTGAATCGTTTGTAGTCCAAGCTTTGTTTTTTTCTGATCTTGTACTCCAGGTTTTAGAGTCTGAATACATGACTGATTTTATTGAGCTTTTTTGGACAATATTGGCATGAATCCTTTTTAATTTGTGATAATTTTGCACTGATAAGGGACAACACAAACTACGAAAACATATTTTATTACATAAACAGTTTATACATAGAAAAAACTTAAATTTTTGATTCATCATAATATCCACCATTAGCAGCTATTACAGCTCTGCATAATCTGGGCCTAAATTCATTGTATTCTAAACTTAATTGGCAATCAGTTGTTGAAGCTATTAAGGTGTGCTGACCCAAAAATCTTTTAAAAACCTGGGCCAAGTTTAAACCAGTAACCAGGCATCACAGCTGGCAAAGGGGCATGTCTGACTTTGACGTGTATATATTGCCATTATTATGTAATCAAAATGAAAATTATTATTGCTGGTCTTCAGTGATAATGTCAAGTTACTTTAATGTATTTGCACCAAAAAATGATAAGGATTTATGCTGATATCGTCCAAAACCAGACTTTGCCAGGGGTGTGTAAAACAACTGCATGCACTGATGCAGAGAAACTCTGGAAGTCAAATATAAAGATTGGATGTGTTGATTTGGGTGGTCATATGTGTGAGAGATAATTATTTTACATTTGTTGACATAGGGTTAACAGTTAGCTTTTATAAAAGAAAATAGCTGATTACTTGGAATCAAGACCTAATAAAAAACCTTAGACCACTCACAGTTTAAGGAAGTGTGTGTGTGTGTTTGTTTATGTGTGCTTGTTTAATCTTGCCCTGCCTCGGGCTGTTACTCTTAAGCACATCCTGGTTTACTGGTCATTAGGTGGTTTCCAGTGTAGAGACGAGCAGAAGACAGGCCACCGTAAGCCCCCCCCGGCTGCTGACTTTTAATGAACAGGTGTATCCATGTTTTTTTTCATTTAAGCCACAGCTGCTATTATAATCATATGAATTGGCTTTTAGCCTGTTTGGTAACAAAGCTTTCCTCTTAACTCGAAAACAATAATACATCATCCTTATGGTGTGAAAAAGGCGAAATTAGCAAATTCAATAACAGTGTTTCCTGAGGGTGTTGCTCTTTTGTTAGTCAGGTCTGTGCTCAGAGTTAAACAGTAACCTGAATGCAGGCCTCACCTGCAGGGGTCACACCTTTGTCAGCACAGATGAACCTTAGTCTGGATTCATGCCATATTTAATTTGATGCACATGAACATATAGTACTAACACACACAATAAAAATTACCCCCAGTAATAGATTTTACCAGTGATTTTGGTGACTTTGCTTTTTCCCCTATAGAAATGCTTTCTGTATTTTCTATAAATGAGTCCTGTTCTTATATTTGGCTTCTTACAAGCTCTTTCTAGTATGGAGGCAGCTCAACCAGAATGAGTGATTTATATTATTTGTGTCGTTTCTCCGAGTTACTTCTTCCAGGTAGAGCATAGCCATACACATTCTCCTGCTCGCTTGCTCGACTGTCAGGGACTTAACATCCTTTGTTGCCATGACAGCGAGACTGGAAAGCCAATGTTTTGTGTTCTAATGTGTCTGTTTTTTTGGAGAAAGTAGTGTGGGTGACCAAATGTTCCGCCTGAATATATAAAGCCTGAAGGAAATGAAAAGCTCAGAGATATTTTGGTGCATGCAACAAACTCAGAAATGCTGCTTCTTTTTTAACATTTGTAATAAAAGACTAAAATAATGACCTATTGAATGCATTTGTTAATGATACAGTGTGTTCTGTTTGCTCCAGTTTTTCCGTTCAGTCCAGAGCACCTGCACAGAACTCCTGAAAGTGATTGAGAAATACCAGCAAAGAATCACACGTGAGTGAGGAACATGATCTTTCAGCCTTTTTGTCTGCGCAAACACAAAGAGTCTTGTTCAGCTTGTTTTGAAAGCCTTTGCAAGCGCTGACATACATTTTATCATTTTCCATGAATACTGTTATTGTTGAGACAAAAGTCGGTTTTAAATAGTCCACCCAAAAATAAAAATTCTGTTATTACTCACCCTCATGTTGTTCCAAACCTGTAAGATCTTCATCTTTGGAACACAAATTAAGATATTTTTGATGAAATACGAGAGCTTTCTGACCCTGCATATGACAGCAATGCAACTGATACATTCAAGGCCCAGAAACGTAGTAAGGACATCATTAAAATAGTCCATGCGACATCAGTGGTTCAACCGTATTGTTATAAAGCTACAAGAATACTTTTCGTGCGCAAAAACAAAACAAACATAACAACTTTATTCAACTATGTCTTCTATGTCAGTCTTTGCTGCACATTCATGAGAGTACCATAATGCATGTGTGTGGTGGTGCTGACGCAGAAATTGTTGAATAAAGTCAAACAATATTTTTGTTTTCTTTGCGCACAAAAAGTATTCTCGTAGCTTCGTAACATTACGGTTGAGCCACTGATGTCACATGGACTATTTTAACAATGTCCTTACTACCTTTCTGGGCCTTGAACATGTCAGTTGCGTTGGTGTCTGTGCAGGGTCAAAAAGCTCTTGGATTTCATTAAAAATGTCTTAATTTGTCTTACGGGTTTGGAACAGCATAAGGACGAGTACTTAATGACAGAAATGTCATTTTTGGGTTAACTATCCCTTTAAGCATAACTCTGTGTTTTTCTGATTCTCATAATTGATAGCTTTTAACACGTATAATCAACCCACTTATTGTTTCATATAAAATGAGCTACTGTTGTGGTAATAACCCTGTTTTTGTACCCTGTGACCTCTCTTTAGACCTCTCTCAAGAGGAGAATGAGCTCGGACTGTTTTTGCGCTTCCAGGCAGAGCATGATAAAACAAAAGCAGGCAGTATGATGGATGCCACTAGTAAAGCACTCTGCTGTTCTGCCAAGCAAAGGTAGGCACTTACCTACGAATATGAACAAATCAGTGCTTCAGATCAGTAATGCACTTTATTTAATAATAGTTAATACATGCATTTGTCACATTTTAATACATTGCCATGCCCTCATGATATGATTGACCAGTAATGATTGACCAATCAACTAGCCATCCAAAAACTGAGCAGATCGTTTAAGGTCAGGGGAACCTGAAGCAAGCCTTATAAGTCAGTCTGTCAGGCAACCCACCTTTTTGTTAATGAAAATGCCTGTGTCTTTGTATATATGTATGAATATATGAAGAGTTCAGATGCAAAACCAGCTAAAAGCCATCTCGGTCAAAAATGAGATAATAATACTGAGTGAATGCTCCTGACACGTAGTATACATCCATCATATACTTTTACTTTAAACACAGTAATTTACATCTTAAGTAAAAGCAGACAGCTGAGAAAGAAAACACGTTTAACAGTATATTGGATCAGGGAAGCTCCTAAAGTGACAGCAGTCTAATGTTCCTGCTGTCTGCCATTCATGTTAATCAAACAATAAAAGACAGAAAATCTCTCACTGCTCTTGACTAAATCACTTTTGTAACTTTGTTAAGAAGAAATATATTTAATTCACACGGTGAAAAATGTCCAGTGTTTTTATACATCACATATTTCTCATTTATTTGTTGAAAACTGTGGTTTTTTTGTCCTGTTGCTTGTAATTAGTTTCTTATTCTTATATAATCGCTGACTGTTTACTTGTCTTCAGTGTGCCTTTTTTTTTTTTTTAAATTTAGGCTAGTATTTTTTGTGATTTTTTTTTTGTCAAGAATTATTACATATTCTATGGTATCAAACAGTTTGATGTTATAAAGACTTTATTTAAAGCGAAAACAACATGATACAAAATGAACAACAATATGATATAAAAAACATATATATATATATATATATATATATATACAGTGAGGTCAATAAGTATTTGATCACCCTGTGATTTTGCAAGTTCTCTTACTTAGAAATCATGGAGGGGTCTACAATTTTCAGCATAGGTGCATTTCCACTGTGAGAGACAGAATCTAAAAACAAAAATCCGGAAATCACATTGTATGATTTTTTAACAATTTATTTGTGAATTACTGTGTCAAATAAGTATTTGATCACTTGAGTCAAAAAATGTTTAATATTTGGTACAGAAGCCTTTGTTAACAATTACAGAGGTCAAACGGTTCCTGTAGTTCTTCACCAGGTTTGCACACACTGCAGGAGGGATTTTGGCCCACTCCTCCATACAGATCTTCTCTAGATCTGTCAGGTGTCGGGGCTGTCGCTGAGCAACACGGAGTTTCAGCTCCCTCCAAAGATTTTCTATTGGATTTAGGTCTGGAGACTGGCTAGGCCACTCCAGAACTTTGATATGCTTCTTACGGAGCCACTCTTTGGTTTTCCTGGCTGTGTGCTTTGGGTCATTGTCATGTTGGAAGACCCAGCCACGACCCATCTTTAATGCTCTGACTGAGGGAAGGAGGTTTTTTCCCAATATGTCACAATACATGGCCCCGTTCATCCTCTCCTTAATACAGTGCAGTCGTCCTGTCCCCTGTGCAGAAAAACACCCCCAGAGCATGATTCTTCCAGCCCCATGCTTCACTGTAGGTATGGTATTATTGGGATGATACTCATCATTCTTTTTCCTCCAAACACGGCGAATGGAGTTAAGACCAAAAAGTTCTATTTTGGTCTCATCTGACCACAGGACTTTCTCCCATGACTCCTCTGGATCATCCAGATGGTCCCTGGCAAACTTCAGACGGGCCTGGACATGGGCTGACTTAAGCAGGGGAACCTTCCGTGCGATGCAAGATTTTAAACCATGATGTCTTAGTGTATTACTGATAGTAGCCTTGGAAACGATGGTCCCAGCTCTCTTCACGGCATTGACCAGCTCCTCCCGTGTAGTTCTGGGCTGATTCTTCACCATTCTTAGCATCATTGATACCCCACGAGGAGAGATCTTCCGTGGGGCCCCAGTCCGAGGGACATTGACAGTCATCATTAGCCTCTTCCATTTTCTGACAATTGCTCCAACAGTTGTTCTTTTTTCACCAAGCTGCTTGGCAATTGCCCCGTAGCCCTTTCCAGCTTTGTGAAGGTCTACAATTTTGTCTCTTGTGTCTTTTGACAGCTCTTTGGTTTTGCCCATGTTGCTACTTAGACTTTGGCTGATTGTGGGGTGCACGGGTGTCTTTATGACAGCTAACGACCTCAAACAGGTGCTACTAATTTAGAATCATTAGCAGAGTGTAGCTGGACTATTTAAAAGCTAAATAACAGGTCTTTGAGGGTCAGAAATCTGGCTGATAAGCAAGTGATCAAATACTTATTTGACACAGTAATTCACAAATAAATTGTTAAAAAATCATACAATGTGATTTCCGGATTTTTGTTGTTAGATTCTGTCTCTCACAGTGGAAATGCACCTATGCTGAAAATTGTAGACCCCTCCATGATTTCTAAGTAAGAGAACTTGCAAAATCACAGGGTGATCAAATACTTATTGACCTCACTGTATATATATATACTATTATTATTATTATTATTATTACCGTGAAATAAAATTACTCATTGTGATATAAGATTTTGGTCATTTTAGTTTGTAGTGAGAAATGCTTTTATTAAGCAAGAAATTATGCTTTTAAGGCTGAATTAAATTTATCAGAATAATTCTATTTTTTAATAGAACTAACTTTTGTTTCATTAAAGAGTCCTGGAAAAAATGAATCCCAGTCCCCACAGAAATGATACGCTGCACAACCATTTTTCACATTGATAATAAGAAATTTTTCTTGAACACCACATCTGCATAGATTTCTGAAGGTTCACATGACACTGAATATTGTAATAATGGCTTCTGATATTCTTATGAATTTTGATTGTATTACTTTATTAAAATTGAAAATAATGTCAACATAGTAGTTCTAGTAAGCTCAGGTATTTTTCAACTTTCAAAATGTTATACTTAATTTCTGATGAATTATTCAATTATCAGAAATCATTATAAGTCACAGCCCTAGAAAGAATATTTCTCTGTTCAACAAACACTAAATATGTACTGATTAGTAAACCGACAATCTTGGATGTATCTTCTCTATCCTAGTGTGCTACAATCACTCAGCAATCATCTGTAATTTGCGATTAAGCCACTGGCAATAATTTCTCTGTTCTTTTGTCCTCTGTCATGTCAGGTTGGCTCTGTGCCCCCCCCTCCATCGTTTGGAACAGGAAGTGGAGACGTTTCGAAGGAGAGCCATCGCAGACACCCTGCTGACCGTGAGCCGGATGGAGAAAGCCCGGACTGAGTACCGCGGAGCTCTGCTCTGGATGAAGGACGTCTCGCAGGAGCTGGACCCAGATACTTACAAACAACTGGAGAAATTTCGTAAGGTCAGACAACGTGAGCAATCAAGACTTGCGTCTATATATGTAGAGGTTGAAGTTTTCTGCTATTTTTTTGCGTTTGTGAATAGGTTCAGGCCCAGGTACGAGGAACAAAAGTGCATTTTGATAAACTGAAGAATGACGTGTGTCAGAAAGTGGACATGCTGGGAGCCAGTCGCTGCAACATGCTTTCACATTCCTTATGTACTTACCAGGTAAAAATGTGTAACATTTATTCCTTATTAAACCTGTTTCACTTGTTTTTGAAACCTTTTCTCATCCTCTATTGTTTTTCTGTAGACAACGCTCCTGCAGTACTGGGAGAAGACTGCACATGTGATGTCTGGCATCCATGAGGCCTTCAAAGGATATGTACCCTACCAGTTCACCACTCTTAAAGTAGGTCTCCATCCACAAATGCCAGAAATTAAACTCTTATCATATGATTTAAGCTCTCATTTGACTATATTTGACTCGTTACAGGAATTAAGGGACCCACTGGATCAGATTGTCTCCGCACAGACAGAAGAGGACAGCAAAGACGAGGACAAGAAGACACAACCAGACAAGTGAGAACACAGTTACACAAAGGCATGGTTTGGCCATGAACCAGGCGTTTTGAAATTTTCACCTTATTCTTTATGTTTATGTGCTATGTACGTCACGTGGTCAGTGAATCCCACACAGACCTGTCCATCTCAGTTTTCTTCCTTACTCATTCGTTTTCATCAGCAAATCATCTTTTCTCTCAAAGGCGACCCTGCTTGCTTCTCATTGTCAGATCTCTCATTCACTCTCTTTCCTCATTCCCCGCAACCCTCTGTCTCCCTCAGAATGGGTCTGTTCAGGCGAGAGGCCTCTTTGAAGGCTCTGGTTACTGATCTGTGAGTGGAACATTGTAATTCTATTAGAAACCTTTGTGAACAGGAAACGCTGTTGAAAGTTCCACTGTCATTTCCTGTTTGGCCATGGGAAATGAGACTGTATTTATTGCTGTGCCATCTGTGTTAGACATGCTGTTGTACGATACGGTAGTGACTGTTAGACCCTCACACGGTTCTTAGAAATATTGCTGTGACTCACACTAATTTGTCAATTTAGATTTAATTTAAGGTGTTTAGTAATTCTAATCGGATACTGTGTGTCAGAGTAATGTGAGTCATCCCTTTTCGTCTTAGAAAGCTGCAACCGTTTAGTCATGGATCAGTGTGCCTTCCAATTTAATTTGGTGTTTGTTTGTTTATGTTTCAGTCTTGTTTCACTTGAAGATGAACAGCTGGGTGAATCATCTGATACTGGTATGTTCAGCTTTTAAAGCACCTTTGTGACCCTGGACCACAAAACCATTCATAAGTAGCATGGGTATATTTGTAGCAATAGCCAACAATACATTGTATGGGTCAAAATTATCATTAGGATATTAAGTAAAAATCATGTTCCATGAAGATACTTTGTAAATTTCTTACCATAAATATATCAAAACATAATTTTTGATTAGTAATATGCATTGCTAAGAACTTAATTTGGACAAGTTTAAAGGCAATTTTCACAGTATTTATTTATTTTTTGCACCCTCAGATTCCAAATTTTCAAATAGCTGTATCTTGGCCAAGTCCTATCCTAACAAACCACACATCAACGGAAAGCTTATTTATTCAGCTTTCAGATGATGTATAAATCTCAGTTTAAAAAAAATGTACCTTTATGACTGTTTGTGTGGTCCAAGATAACGTTTTGGGAACACACCCAGTCCAACAACAGGATTGCCTAATGATTATCTACTAAAAAGGTGCTCTTTTTTGTGTTTTTAACAGTTTCTACTCGTGCAGTAGATGGACAGAGTAGAGGATCTGACAGTTCTTTGTGCGCCAGTCTGGATTCGGGTAAGTTGTGTGTGTGTGTATATGTTTATGCATACTAGGCCTTGTACCACAACTCATTGCTACTGTTCGACTAGTCACCCAGAAACATAGTTAAATATCATAGTAAATAGCAAATGATATTTAAGTTATTTTGGACAGTAGCAACTCACAAATTGTTAATCAAGTCCTTATATAAGCACTCAAGAATGTAACAAATTGGAAAATGTTGGTTATGACACTCAAGGGCCAGGATTTTCAAAAGATTTTTTTCTTTTTTTCTTTATTTTTATATATTCTCATAGCGTTTAGGCCTAGCTGGCACAGCTCAGCTAAAGTCATATGATCAGTTGACACAGAATTAATCAACATTTTGTATAGCAGTGGTTCCCAACCTCATTCCTGGAGGCTCTCCAACACTGCACGTCTCCTTAAACAAACACACCTGATTCAGATCATCAGCTCATTAGCAGAGACTCCAAGACCTGAGTGTGTCAGACGAAGTAGAGATGCAAAATGTGTAGTGTTGGTGGGCCTCCAGGAATGTTGTTTGGAACCACTGGTGTATAACAGTGGTTTTCAAACCTGTCCTGGAGGCACCCCCTGCCCTGCACATTTTGCATCTCTCCCTTATCTAACACACCTGATTCAAATCATCAGCTAATTAGTAGAGACAACAACAGAGATTGGCCGTTTCTCAATATGTGTTCTTATGTGATCTTGCGTCCTTGTATTCTCGCTTTACGTCATCATTAACCGTCGAAGTTCAGTTCTAGTACTCAAGAACGCAAGTACAGAAGACACATGAAAGTGCCTGGATGTATTCTTGAAATTGAGGATGCACTGAATGCAGACTTGAGAGAATCGAACCGTTAGAAATCCCAGAAGACGTTGCAGGCGGATGGCGTACGGAAGCCTGTAAGCTTTAAACTTCTTGTTCTCGCTTAAGAGATTCCCACTCCAAGCTCGCAAATACATGGCGACACGTGAAAGTAAACATATGTTGTTTTTTGCAGTTGTAATGAAGTGAGAAAGCTTGTGGTTCTTTTTATTGGTATATTAAAAAGAATATGTAACATTTTAAATAGCCTAATCATTTACACAAATACATGCGGTAAAATGCTGTAAAATATGAAAATATTGTCTATAATAAAATGAAATAAATGTTTTTAAAGCGTTTTTTCCCAAATTCCGTTTTATTTTTTCCACATTCTGTTTTTTCCGTTTTAATTTTTCCAAATTCATTTTTTTTACCTTTTTAATTTTCTCAACTTCTTTTTAATCGTTAAATTAAATTTTATTCATCAAGAACATGTCCAATTAATTAAAATCATAAAACTTATACAATTTCACATCAATTTAGTAAAGGTTTAACAAAAATGACATGTTTAGGACCCTATGAAGTGTTTTATTTTTTTCTGATGGGCTGTTGATTCATTAAATGATGAGCTGTTTCCTCTAAAAAGCTGTTTATTCATCGTAGTAAAGCCTCTTCTATTGACATCCATTCCAAAAAAGTGACCTCTGGTCGGAAGCATTAGCTTTAGCCTTTACACTATTTCGGCTAATGGTTGCAGGCTTGCCTTCTAGTGGCTTTGACTACAAGACCTGATTTGGATGTGTCTAATAAGGGAGAGTGCCTCCAGAACAGGTTTGAAAACCACTGGTATATAGTGCAACTCCTAGTGTGTTTGAGCAGCTTTTATTTACAGTATGCTTGTTTGTATCTCTCATTTTCATCTCCACCCTTGTACTACAGCATTGAATGAACAATTAGGCCCCATTGGTGGAACTAGCACAGATGACGACCTCTTATTATTGAACCCTGAGCCTGTTCCGATCCCTTCCCTCACTCCAACCTTGACCCCAATCCTACACCCATCTATGTCCGTTATGCAGCCTCAGATACTGCAGGAGGCCTCAGTGCCTCCTGCTATTCAGTGGGGTGTAGGCGTCTCACATGAGGAAACGCAAGATGCCTTACCCAGCAGTCTACCACCTGAAATAGGTATAGATCCTTGACTGGGCATCTCTTCAATGCCCAGGGCTGGCTTAGCGCCTGTTCTTACTCTCTAAAATCAATCTTAATCCCCTTCGGATGTGCTTTAGCACCCTGATCTATCAGTCTTAGGTTCTAGAAGAATTATTCAGAAACTTTTCATTCTTATGGCTCTGTCAGATTCCCTTCTCCACTGTTAAAACTCTCCAGGTGTTTCTGACCCTGACTCTGTAAAAGTTTAAAGGGATAGTTCACCCAAAAATGAAAATTCTGTTTCTAATTACTCATCCTCATGTCGTTGCATACCTGTAAGACCTTCATTCATCTTTGGAACACAAATTAAGATATTTTTTTATAAAATCTGAGCCAGCATTCTAACTTAGAACCCGGATGCGCTGTGCTTTGTTTGTAAGTAGAGGAAGACGCATGCTGTACATTAAAACAATCTCCGTAAACATGTCTGAAGATTTTTACAGAGGTGATTTGCAGATCTTTGCATGGACTTCACATGGACTATTTTAATGATGTCCTTACTACCTTTCTGGGCCTTGAACGTGGTAGTTGTGTTGCTGTCTATGCAGGGTCAGAAAGCTCTTTGATTTCTTACAGGTTTGGAATGACATGAGGATGAGTAATTAAAAACTGAATTTTCATTTTTGGGTGAACTGTCCCTTTAAAAAAAGCATTTCTGAAAACCGTACTTTCCTTATCTTTTATGCTCTGTTTGATTTTTATGGACTGTTTTGGAAGATTTCTTTTTCACATTTTTTCAACTTAAATTGACCCTAATTTGCTTTTTGTTGCTGATGAACAAATTTTCTTTTAATATTTATGCTCTTATGTTTTGGTTACACAACCATATGT
This sequence comes from Labeo rohita, assembly GCF_022985175.1. NCBI lineage: Eukaryota > Metazoa > Chordata > Actinopteri > Cypriniformes > Cyprinidae > Labeo > Labeo rohita. Next base: position 9,220,432 of record NC_066874.1, on the reverse strand, counting down.
TGCTTGAAGCCTCTCTCTGATCCTTTTTGCTGCCACTTATACTACACTGCAACAAGTTTTCTTCCTCCATACTTTTGTTGTTTGCCAGTACAAATTTCTACATATTCTAAGTGCAAGATGTATTTAATTAAGAAGCAAAATGTCATGAAGTTTTTTAAAAATGTATCAAAGTTAAGGGAGTTTAAGGTTAAAAAAAGTCTGACATTTGGTTAAGAAAAATACTTTTTTTAAAAATTTGTTTCTGTTTTAAGCTTAAACTCACTGATATTTTTCTCTGAAAACAACTAAATACTTGTAGTCATTTCTCCTCTCGAAATATTGTCTTGTTTTTTGCTGATTTTATCTAAATTAGGTCAGTTTAGACTTAACAGAACAAATATCTGCCATTGTAACAAGATACTTTTGGTTCTCCAGATATTAAGTCTTCTTTTTTAAATTCTTGTTTATTATTATTTTTTTTATTAATTTAATTTTGATACATTTTTGTCAGAAAACAAGTCTTAAAGGAGAAGTCCACTTCCAAAACAAAGATTTACAGATAATGTACTCACTCCCTTGTCATCCAAGTTGTTCATGTCTTTCTTTCGTCAGTCGTAAAGAAATTATGTTTTTGAGGAAAATGTTTCTGCATTTTTCTCCATATAATGAACTGATATGCGGTTGTAAACTTAAATTTGTCTTATCTAGCGAAACGATCGGTTATTTTCATTTTAAAAAAAAATACAATTTCAATACTTTTTAATCTCAAATGCTCGTCTTGCCTTTCTCTCCCTGAACTGAGATTCTGACCCAGTCTTTGCAAAGTAAACAAGCAAAGGTGATCAAACATCCTTAACAAAAAATGGTAAAACAGCAATATAGGATGATTTTGAAGTTGATGGAGAACATGAGATGGGAGTTTTTCGACATACCCTAACTGTCATGAACATGTTTTCCACAAAAAAAATCATTTCTTTATGACTGAAGAAAGAAAGACATGAAGATCTTGGATGACAAGGGAGTGAGTAAATTATTTGTAAATTGTTGTTCTGGAAGTGGACTTCTCCTTTAATATCTCATGTCATTTGGCTTCTAAAGTAAATGTTTCTTGATTAAGGATTAGTTCACTTCCAGAAAAAAAAAAGTTTCCTTTGAAAAGAAATTAAGGTTTTCGAGGAAAACATTTTGAGATTTTTCTCCATATAGTGGAAATAAATGAGTCAACGGGTTAAAAGTCCAAACTGCAGTTTATATGCAGCTTCAAGGTGCTCTACACAATCCCAGCCGAGGAATAAGGGTCTTGCACTAGTACGACCTCCTGCATTACATAATCACATTGAAAAGGTCACGCATGATGTGGTACCAACCCAGTGTTTACAAAGCGAACGTGGAAAAAGTCAAACACCTTTTAAAAAAGGTTAAAACAACGATGTCGTGCGATTTTGAAGTTGGAGGAGAAAATAAAGAGTTTTTCGCCCTACGCTACCTTTTTGAACTAAAGTACACAAAGAAGAACTAACCACGCATGACCTTTCCAACATGATTACGTAATGCGCAAAGATGTGCATCGCAGAGATGATGCAAGACGAGCATTTGTGGTTAAAAGTTATATACATTTTTATTTGTATTAGAAAATTATCAATCATTTTTTTAAGATAAGACTCTCATTCCTTGACTGGGATCGTGTAGAGCCCTTTGAAGCTGCATTGAAAACGCCGTTTCCTTGGTCTTGGCCACCATTAAAGTTCATTATATGGAGAAAAATTCTGGAATGTTTTCCTGAAAAACATTACTTCCTTTTCGAGTGAAGAAAGAAAGACATGAACCTCTTAGATGACATGGGGTGAGTAAATTATCAGGAATTTTTTATTCTGGAAGTGTATTAATCCTTTAAAGAATGTTTATATATTTGTACAAGAAAACAAGACAACAATACTGATGGTCAAATTCACTTTTTGCAGTGTAAAAGCCTGATTATCTTCTTATTTTATTGTAGTAGGCAGAGATCTGTTGTCTGAGGCTTTCGACTCTGCGGGGGTGAAAGAGGAAGAGGGAGAGAGAGGAGACCTGGCCTTCCTGCAGGATCTGCTGAGTCCTGGAGCTGCGGGTGGCGCTAGTGAGTTTAGTAAGGCATGGCAGGACGCTTTCGGCTGTTTTGAGGCCCCTCCTGCTCCTGTTACTGCTCCTTCACCACAACCAGAAATGACAAACACGCCCACTGGCTTCCTGCCATCACAACTCCTGGACCATAGCCTTAGCGCCACAGGTTTGCACAGTCTTTTAGTTTGCCCTCTGCTGGCTGGAGGAACAGACGTCACAGTTTTGTTGTACTGCTAGTATTCAATGCAGTAAGTGTGGTGTTTATATTCGTTCCTTTTTTGTTATTCAGGATGGGTGACTCCACCGATGTTTCAAGCCCCGCCCCTCCAGCCACCTTCCAGTGGAGCACAGCCTACCCAGAATAGTCCACACTCTTCTGCCAGAGGTGAGTTTTTGTATGACAAGTCAAAAATGTCCATATCGATCTGCAAATCTCAGATGGTGTTTTTGTACTGTTTCTGTAGTAATTCGTCTCTCTGTGTCTTTTAGCCCCTAAAGGAAACTCCAGGGACATGTCTGCCTGGTTTAACCTTTTTGCAGATCTGGATCCTCTGTCCAACCCAGATGCTATTGGACGCAGCGATCAAGAGTTCCTCAATGCTTGAGGTGTGTTTTAGTTTGCATGCATTTATCACGGGCAAATAAGTCCCAGGTTTTTAGAAATTACTGTATTCATGTTGGATTCAGTGTTGTTAATAACTAAAACTATTACAAATTCTTTCTGTTATTTTAAATAAATATGAAATAAAATATCCACAGTTTTTCCTTAACGCAGAAGTAAGCCCATGGGTGAGACTTCCGGTTCATTATCCGCTATAGGGAAATAACGAGAAGAATAACAGCGTGCAGTAGACGGTAAAACTGTTTGCTCTACAAACCAATGTGTTCATAATTAAGATAATATGTTAAAATAATATGGTAAGACACACCAATTTGTAATATCAATCAGGAAAATTAACTGTTTTGTACAGCTAAAAATAGCTGGAAGCTGTTACCAAACCAATAAAATTTACAAATGGCTGCACTCAGTCTTACGGGAAGAAGAAGGTGGATAATATTAAATTTAAAAACATACGTAACTCAAAATTGCAAATGAATTCTTGGCAATTAACTGAAACTGAAACTATAAATTAAATAAAATTAATTTAAACTAAATAGAAACAAACTAAAAAAGCTAATTAAAACATGAACTAAAATGGAAAAAGCTGATTCAAAATGTTAATAAATACTAGTATGTGAATAGTATTTTAAAGTAGTTTCGTATGCTTATCAAGGCTGCGTTTATTTATTTAAAAATACAGACAAAAATATATTGTGAAATATTATTACAATGTAAAGTAACATTTTTCTATTTTAATATACATTTAAATGTAATTTATTCCTGTGATCGTAGCTGATTTTTTCAGCATCTTTACTCCAGTCTTCAGTGTCACGTGATCCTTCAGAAATCGTTCTAATATGCTGATTTATTGTCAGTGCTGCTTAATATCTTTTTTTTGTAACCTGTGATGCTTTTTTTTAGGATTCTTTGTATATAAAACAAAAAAACAGCATTTATTTAAAATAGAAATTTTTTCTAACAATATACACCACCGTTCAAAAGTTTGGTAAATTTAAAGAATAAAAATAAATTAGTACATTTTTATTCTTTCTTTTTTTGAAAGAAATTAATACTTTAATTCAGCAATGATGTGCTAAATTGTTAAAAAGTGATAGCAAAGACTTATATTATTAGAAAATATTAATATTTTGAATAAATACTATTCTTTTTATTCGTCAAAGAATCCTGAAAAAAAAATATTTGGCAGCACAACTGTTTTCAGCATTGATAATAAATTAGCATATTGAAATGATTTCAGGAAAGATCATGTGACACTGAATAGTGGAGTAATGACTGATGAAAATTCCGATTTAAGGAATAAATTATATTTTAAAGTATATTAAATTTAACCATTGTTTTATATTGTAATATTTTACAATATTAGTTTTCCTGTATTTTTGATCATAAATGCAGCTTTGATGAGCATAAGAGACTTCTTAAAAAAACATGACAACATTCTTACTGATCCCAAACTTTTGAACAGCATATATATATTTATAAATATAAATGTATAATTTATAATTTATAAAATAAAATTCTTATTCATTAATTTAAAAAATATTTATTAAATATTTTATTATAAAATATTTATTTAATATTTTTTATTTTGCAATTATCATGAACAATTAATTCATAAATGTTGCTTTTGCATATTTCTTAATTTTGGTTGCAACTACAAGATTTTGATTTTGCTTGAGATCATTGTTGTTAAAATAAATTCATATAAAGCAGGGCTCGACAATAAGGGTCCAGCACGAAAGACACTCTAAACAGTTGACGAATTTGTCAGTGGCCCGACCAGGCCACTGCTGTGTCATCACGAATGTTTAGCATTTGCACGTTTTTTTAAGCCTTGTTAATTTAAAAATACAAGCGATCACAGAAAGACGTGTCTCTGAAGGACAAGTAGTCAACAAAAGTGTCAAAATACTTGTCTTGACAATTAACTTTGTTGCTTTAACAATGATTAATCTATATTTAATTTAGGCTATACAGTGGAGTACAGATGCACTGATCGACTGGACATATTTCAATCGATCTATTCCGGGCTTGCACACATCTGCATGCAATCATTTTTCAAAATTTTGTGTGTGGAAATATTACGAACTCTTTAAACATCCGTTAATGGAGGTCAGAGACGCTGAAGACGAATGCAAATAGGAAAAAATACCATATCAGGCAGAGCAAGATCATGGAATGCAAAATATAGGAAAAATACCTGAATATTCATGGTCTCTGAGGGGAACTGACTATTTTAAGAAAGTTTACATGGCGTTCTTCATTTGCCTGGATAATGCATTTAAACTAGCGTTCATAACAAAAATATAGCAGAAATATTAATTTTTTAAAATAACTCAGCAGAAAAAAATACAGCCCGTTTAAATTTATATTAAGCCGTTTAAAAAGTTCTTAAAGTTCTGCATAGTTTAGGGCGTGGCCACTTGAGTGACAGGTGGATTGCCGCTTCTGTCACCACCGTCGCACTAGGCGGGTGTGGTTTCAGCAACCAGCTCCACCCACGTCCCGCCTCTTTGCCCATTTTCGATTATTCGGGGTGACGCGCGGTGACGCGATTCCAAGATGGCGTCAGCCGACTCCCGCCTACTAAGAGCTTCAAAAATGCTCTTCAGAGTTTCTTTTTACAGTCTTTGGCTCATAAGCACAGCGCTGCTTTGTTTACTACTGTAACCAAAGAAACATAATATCACTGTTCCATAAGCTCCACCTGTTGGCAGAGACTGAGTTTGCGTTCTTTCAATCTGTGCTGTTTTTCCCTACAGCATCTTTTCATTTATAATAACATATTAATGATAATAAAATAATTTTTGCACAGACGAATAATGTTTGAACTTTATACTTGTTAGGCTAGCAGGTTTTTGTTGTGGTATCGAAATTGGAATCAAGAATTGTACTATTTAATTGGTATATTAAAGTTTGGTGTCATATAAGCTTATTTATTAAAATAAAAAACAATGAGTCAAAAACAATGACAGCAGCAACTATTTAATTTTTTTGTGGCAGGGCCAGTGAAAATTTTGACCGGGCAAGTAAAAATTCAAACAACTGGCCCAAGCGGGCCAGTACAAAAAATCCTTAGCGTTGAGCCCTGTAAAGTATAAAAAATTCAGTGCTGCTTTTTTCCTTATTATGATATGAGGACAGTTAAAGTACCCTGATATTTTCATTATATTCTCTTCAATAATGTGAAAAGAATGTTAGTTCAAAAATGAAAAATATACTTGTCATAGAAGTGTATTTAAATAATTCTATGTATCAAATGCAGTAGTTAATGTATTTTGAATATTGGATCCATTCACTTATCCACATATCTAAATATGGCTTTACTTGTTACAAGTCACAAGTTTACTTGTCACACATCATAACTCAGCCTTTTATGAACCATGGCTGAAACTTATTACAAGCACTTCCTGTGTTTATATTGCCACTTTGTAATAAATCGCTGCTTGCCTTCATATTGTAAGCATCTGCTAAATAATTAAATGCAAATGTAAATGTTTTATTTCTCTCAGTGAAGGATGATCTGAAGCTGAATCGCATCCCAAATATTCTTTGACGGAAAGGAGTGCATATCCCAAGCCTTTATTCGGAGCTGGAACACTACCTCTCCTGAAACCATTCAACCTGAGCCAAGGAAGCATCCAGAAATCTCCATCCATATCCAACACCGGAACGTTTCTGAGATATGAGACCGTGTCTGTTTTCTCCATTCTTTCACTGTGTGTGTGAATTTACTGTATGTTCTTTAGGACACCGAAGGGTGAAATGTTGAAGACTTCATCTCTATATCACTAGTGTGGTTACCTGAAAGTAAACTATCTGTTACTTTATGAAGCGCACATGTTTAAAGGGACATGAAGGTGAGGATTTGCCTAGGACCAAAAAAGAAATAAACTTGTTTGCTTTGTACAACAGGGGAGTTTTAATGTCCAGAAACAGGGTTTAAGATTTATAACATCTATTATAGATTATAGACTGTATTTTTAATCCGATACCCAAATGTGTGAAGTTGCACATAAATCACAAAAAATATTTTTGAAGTCTTTCACTGGATTAGTTTAACCCTAAATGATTAAATAAATGAAATTATTTATTAATATAATAGTGTTACTGTAAACTACATATGCAAGTGGTGTGCTGTGCCATTAGTTTGATGGGAATGAGAACGTCATATTTGTTTTTAATGATTCTCTCACTCAGAGAAATAACTTGTCCCAAATGTTCTTTACTCTCACACTGTGATGCAAAACACTGGAATGTGTTTGTGAACATGTTTTTGTATGTGATTTTATTTCGTATCTCACCTTTAGCACAGAATTGCATAACTGTCCTACTCTAGGAGACATTATTTCATTTCATTTTGTCCCAGATGATCATGTTTAGACTCATCAGGAGTGACTATGAAAAACTACGACCAATCGGTTTTCTGTTGCGTCAATAAAATCAAGTTATCGCTTGCACTAAAATGTTTCCGAGTGCAGTCTCGGGATTGTTCTAGAATGTATGTTGTCTGTTTCGACACGTTTGTTGATCTGAAAAGCTTGTCTAGCTGAAGAGTGTACATTTCGCACAGGATTTCATAGTCAATGAAGCACGTTTTTTTTTTGTCTTTGAGTGGTTTAACATTTTGAAGTGTCACTTTCTGTATTAGAGGACCGTTGTGTTTGGAACTATATGTTTAGATGTTATTGTATCACTTGTCTTGTTTTTTTACTTGCAAAACTAAAAGAATGTACACACCATTCGCAGCTGCTTTCATCTGTTTATTTTATGCAACTTTGCCTTTTGTTTCAGTTTAAATAATGTACAATTTCATCGAAGGAACCTGGAATGAAAGATCTTGCTTTTGAGAGCAAATAAATTTGAGTAGAATTCCGTTTCTGATTGTTATTTCTCAATGTGATCAGTTTTCTAATTTTATCCTGTCAAGAAACCAGAATTACAGGCATTTTGACGTTTCACAGAAATAAAAAAAAAAATCTTGGAACAACTAAAACAAATTCAATAACAGGCATCTGTCTAATTTACACACTTCTCTATTTCAATTCTGTATTAAGGCAATTAAATACATTTTTGTTCTGGATTGCCTGTTTTCAACTTTTTTTTTTTCTTTTTGGAAGAAAGGAAGCTTTACGGTATGATTCATGGTATATTTCACAGTATAAAGATGCTACAGTTCAAATCAGTACATTTTCAGTTCACTATTAGCTAAAGCCATGCCTCCCTCTTTGAAAATATTCTCTCGCTGTTTTTCCGTGACAAGTCTTTTCATATCCAGTGTAGTCTGATAGTCTGATCCATTTTCCTTCACGCTATTGAAATCAGTAATGACACCTTTCAGTTGAACTAATCTTGAATTTAGCAACAGAACTGATAAGTGCATTATACAGTTGAGTTCAAAAGTTTACACCCCCCTTCCAGAATCGTTAATTATTTTACTAAATAAGAGGGATCATACAAAATGCATGATGTTTTTTATTTAGTACTGACCTGAATAAGATATTTCACATAAAATATGTTTACATATAGTCCGTAAGAGAAAATAAAAGTGACCCGGTTCAAAAGTTTACACCCCCTTGATTCTTAATACTGCTGTTACCTGAATGATTCACATCTGTGTTTTTTTTGTTTAGTAATAGTTGTTCATGAGTCCCTTGTTTTTCCTGAAGAGTTAAACTGCCCACAGTTCTTCAGAACAATCGTTCAGGTGCCACACATTCTTTGGTTTTCCAGCATTTTTGTGTATTTGAACCCTTTCCAACAATGACTGTATGATTTTGAGATCCACCTTTTCACACTGAGGACAACTAAGTTCAAAGAGAAGGTTCAAACGCTCACTGATGCTCCAAAAGGAAAAAACATGCATTAAGAGACAGGGGGTGAAAACTTTTGAAAAGAATGGAGATGTGTACATTTTCCTTATTTTGCCTCCTCTTTTTTTTTTTTTTTCCACTTAGTACAGCCCTTCAGAGGCTTCAGAAGATACATGTTACACGTTTCCCAGAAGACAAAATAAGTTAAATTTACCCGGATCTTCAAATTCCAAAAGTTTTCACCCCCCGGCTCTTAGTGCATCGTGTTTCTTTCTGGAGCATCAGTGAGTGTTTGAACCTTCTGTAATAGTTGCACGTAAGTCCCTTAGTTGTACTCAGTGTGGAAAGTGTTCAAATACACAAAAAAGCTGGAAAACCAAAGATTTTGTGAGACCTGAAAGATTTTTGTGAAGAACAGCAGGGAGTTTAATTGTTTAGAACAAATGTTCACTCAAATGAACAACTATCACTAAAAAAACACACAGCTGTGGATCATTCAGGTAACAACACAGTATTAAGAATCAAGTGTGTGTAAACTTTTGAACAGGGTCATTTTTATAAATTCAACTATTATTTTCTCTTGTGGACTATATGTAAACATCTTTTATGTGAAATATCTTATTCAGGTCAGTACTAAAACAATAACATGCATTTTGTATGAACCCTTTTATTTTTGTAAAATAACATTTTAATGATTCTGAAAGGGGGATGTAAACTTTTGACCTCAACTGTAATCATAATACTGTCCAGTACATTTGTTCGATGTCCAGGCTGTTCATGTACCATCAAAACTTCCTCTCACCAGCAAGTCACATTAAGCACATACAGGTTTACGTATATGGGGAAGGGCTCTATACATTTAAGGGGCGAGACTGGATGTAGGGACAGACGATGATAGAAAAGGGACTGTAAGCACATGGGGTCCTACAGACAGGTGGTGGGAGTCAGGCACATTTGTTAGTCCTCCTCAAATCTGCTACAACATTTCTGGTTGTTCTTCCAGCACTATTCAAACTGCATGTAAACTATTAAGCAAGCAAAACTATGACCTAAAACCTCCATTTCCCTAAATCAAATCACTTACATTTACACTACATGTCAAAAGTTTGGAAAAATTACATTTGTTTTGTTTGTTTTTCTTCCCCCGTTAGCAACTGTAATATTACTTAATATTATTACAATTTAACATGCATTTTCTTTTTTAAAATGTAATTTATTCCTGTGATGGCAAAGCTGAGTTTTCAGCAGCTATTACTCCAGTCTTCAGTGTCACAAATATTATTGGTACACTATTAATAACAGGTGTTTTTAAGGTTTCATGTATAGAAAATGCAAAAGAGGCCATTTATTTGAAATTAAAATGTCTTTACTGTCAGTTTTGATCAATTTAATGCACTGGAGAAGCCTTGGCCTGAAACTACAGATGGAAAGACCAGTTCAAGGCTCTTTTCGTGAAAATGTATCTTTCATATTGATAAGAATATAAATGTTCCTGTGAGTTAAATCCCCCACAATTCTTTTTTTTTTATTATGTGAGAAAACCTTTACAAAATAAGCAAGTCTTGACATTTTCCATGCATGGGATACAAATGGGGGTACTATTACTTTTTTCAGTCCAAGGTCAGTGGTACTTTTATTACATTTTCTGTTGTAAACAAATTGCAATATTGGTTGTATTCAAGCTCAACCATTCAGCTCCATTACAGCATTCTGCTATGTAAGGAAAATATCATGCTAAGAAATCATAATTATGACATACCAAGTCAAAAATATAAATAAAAAATTACAAAATTTGAAATTGAGATAAAAACTATAATTATGAGATAAAAAGACAAAATGATGATTATTCAACAATGACAAAAAGTTTAATATTTTTGTCATAATTGAGACTTCTAGTGTCATAATTGACTAATCTCATTCTTAGACAAAGACTTTCATAATTTCATCATTTTCACAATTATTTTATCTCATCATAATTGCTTATTATGCCGTAATATTGACATTTATCTCATATTTATGACTTACTATATTATTATTTTGACTTTAAATGTAATAATTATGATTTATCAAAGCATTTAATTTACAGGATTTATGCATCCTTGCTAAAAAAATAATTTCTTAATTTCTTAATTTCTTAAAAAACTGTTTTCAACACTAAAAATGCTAACTATCTCAGAATTTCGACATTTTTCCAATTATGATTTTGTCTCATAATTGTTTATTATGCCATAATATTGACAGTTATCTCATATTTATGATGTACTATATTATTATTTTAACTTTAAATGCCATTTAATTCATAGGATTTTTGCATCCTTGCTGAATAAAATAATTTCTTAATTTCTTAAAAACTGTTTTTAAGACTGACAATAATAGGAAATGTTTCTTGAGCACCAAATCAGTTCATTAAAATGACTTCTGAAGATCATGTGACACTGAAGACTGGAGTAATGATGCAGAGGCTTTGTCATCACAAGAAGAAATTACATTTAGAAAATATTTTAAATTGTAATATTATTTCACAATATTATTGTTTTTACTGTTTTTTGACCAAATAAATGCAGCTTTAGTGAGATTAAGAGACGTCTATAAAAATCGTAATTATTCCAAACTTTTGTGTAGGTTAAAGGATGCAGCTATACATAAGAAAATTCAAAGGCTTCATGGTAAAATGCAATAAATCATTGAGAAAGTAAAAAGCAGTGCAATACTGAAAAAATGTTTCATCTATATACATACACCATCCTGAAATCCTCCTTTCGATCAACCTTTTACACCTACTACGTTACCCTTAGATAACAATGAAAAAAACCCCTCATGTTCAAGTTTCAGACTGATATCTCTTGGAGCTGTTCAGAATATTTTCTTAAATAAAATCCTAACAAAGCTCTGACTCTATCAGACGATACAGGAGTGTGGGAAAATGGCATCTCTGTTCATCAGCTGAGGTTTCTCTGTTCCTGTTTTAACCTTCTGGCTCCTCAAGATGTCGTGGGAGACACGGTGACTGACGTCCACGGGCCAGGACGGGACCCATGGAGGGGGACAGGCTCCTCACCGCGACACCACCCAGAGGCACCAAGGAGGGGGAGATGCTGCGGTATCCCACCCCGCTACGGAAGTTCAGCTCCTGGGTGGGAAGCAGAGGCTTCAAGATGCTCACCAGGCAGAAAGCAGAGCCGCTTTTGGGAATGAAGTTCACCTTGTTTCTGTCCGGGCAGAGATATGGTGGAATCTCTTGAAGAGGCCTTGGCCTAGAACAAAAGACGGAAAGACCAAGGCTCTTTCGTGAAAATGTATCTTTCATATTGATAAGAATATAAATGTTCCTGTGAGTTAAATCCCCCACCATTGTTTTTTTATGTGGGGACACCTTTACAAAATAACCAAGTCTTGGCATTTTCCACGTATGGGATGCAAATGGGTGTACCATTACTTTTTCAGGCCAAGGTCCCACCTCAGTGGTACTTTTGTTCAATTCTTAAATTTCTGTTGTACACAAATTGCAATATTGTTTATATTCGTCAAGGTCAACCATTCAGCTCCGTTACAGAGTTCCGCCACATAGAAAAAAAATCATCTCAATCTTTGAGAAATCATCATTCAAAAATATGAAATATGAAATTTGAAATTGAGATAAAAACTATATTATTACAAAAAAAGTAATAATTATGAGATTGATAATATTATTACACAATTTTACATTGAGATAAGTCAACTATGACAAAAAGTGTAACATTTTTATGTAATTTTTTTTGTCATAACTATGACTAATCTCATAATTATGATGACTAAGAATTTTTACTTTTTTCACTTTTTTTTTATCTTATAATTATACCTTTTTAGAATTTTTACTTTTATAATTATTAAAAGTAAAAGCAATTAGTCATAATTGATCATCATAATTTTGATTATGATTTTATTTCATAATTATGCCATGCATTATGCCATCTTACTATGCCATGACTTTTGTGTCTCATCATTTAGATTTTTTTTATTTTCAGTGTCATATTTATGATTTACAAAAGCATTTAGTTTTTAGGAGATTTCACATTATCACATTAATTATGAGATAAAAAGACAAAATTACGACAAAAAGTTTAAAAATTTGATGTCATAATTTAGACTTTTTGTGTCAAAACTATGACTAATCTCATAATTAATAATCTTAGTATGTTTTGAATTTCGATGTCATAATTATGATTTTTTAACACAATTATGATTTTATTTCATAATTATGTCTTATTATGCCATCATTTTGACTTTTATCTCATATTTATGATTTGTATGTTATTATTTTGACTTTCAATGTCATAATTATTTTTTCCAAAGCATTCAATTTATGGGAAATTGTACATTATCACATTAATTATGAGATAAAAGACAAAAATATGACAAAATTTTACATTTAGCTAAGTCAATTATTATAAGTTTAATTATGTTTAATTTTTTTGTCCTAATTTAGACTTTTTGTGTCAAAACTGACTTATCTCATAATTATGATGTCTAAGATCACAATTGACTTTTATGTCATCATTTATCTAATAATTTTGACTTTTTACACACATTTTTAACACAGTTATGATTTTATCTTATAATTCTGTCTTATTATGCACTTAATTTCAACTTTTATATTTATGACTTCATAAATTGTGATTTACTAAAGCAGGTAATTTATGGAAAATGTTACATTATCTCATTAATTATGAGATAAAAAGACAAAATGTTACATTTAGATAAGTCAATTATGACAAAAAGTTAAAGATTTTATGTCATAATTTAGACTTTTTGTGTTAAAACTGACTAATCTCATAATTATGATGTCTAAGACTTTTATGTCATAACTGACATAATTTTGAGTTTTTCACAATTATGATTTTATCTCATAATTATGTCTTGTTATGCCATAATTTTGACTTTTATCTTATAGTTATGACTTAGTATGTTGTTATTTCTACTTTCAGTGTCATAATTATGATATACCAAAGCATTTAATTTATCGGAAATCTTACATTATCACATTAATTATGAGATAAAAAGACAATTATGAATTATGTCATATTTTAGACTTCGTGTCAAAACTATGACTTTTTTTTGCCATAATTTATCTCATAACTTCAATTTTTTTTTTCACAATTATGATTTTCTCATAATTATGTATTATTAGGCCATAATTGTGACTTTTACCTCATATTTATGACTTAGTATGTTATAGCAAATTTTATCAATAACTACAAACATTTGATTCCAAACTAGCTAATCCATAGTTACTGTAATTATAGCTTAATTTAGGCTGAATCTACAACCCTGTTACCTAATTTTCTTAAATACAGTTTATTAATTTACTATTATATTATATTTATACTATTATACTGTAATATTTTTCTCATAATATATAATATTTTGACTGAGTTGGACAAATTACATTTTCTGAAAGTATAGCACCTTCAACTGAACCTGTGTTGAAAATGAAAAAGCATTTATTTAATTTTTTGAGCTTCAAAGCCTTTTTATACTTTATTCATGGGTAAAAAAAACAGTACAGCAACAAATAGACAAAATATCTACAAAGCAGTTACTCACTGGTTTTCTTCAAAAGCTTTAACTCTCTCGCAGCCCTCCGGAGGCTCACGTTTAAACATATAGCTGTTGTTGGGCTTTGGAGAGGAAGCATATTTGGGCAGAGGAGACCAAGGTCCCAGTTCTAAGACAGAAAAAGGAATATAGGATTTAAATAGCGTGTTTTTCCGTTATTGTATGATGACGATGATGATGATGATGTGTGTACATCTGACCTCTTTCTTTGCTCTCGTTGAGCGTGTCATCGAGCGGGCTGTTTCCGACCGTGTCGTTGAGGATGCTGAGGTATGAGGGTGAGACGGAGTCGGCCCGGCTGCTGCTGTTGCTACGGTTACTGCCGAGACCGCCGTTGGAGGGCGTTTGTGTGTCAATACTGCGAGTGCTGCTGCTGCGCTGGGGGAGGGGAGGGGGCGCGCGGTGCCCATCAGGAACATCCTGTGGCTAAAACACATACGCACAGTTGCTTAATTAGGATGTGTAGGACAAAAGCTATTCTTGGTAATTGGATTCCACCAAACACCACATTAGTATTGACTGTACACTGATAAGCTTTGTTATAGTCCCTATCCACCTTTTTCCTAATGAGGAGGATAGACGTTTTAAATTACATGAGGCACTTCCGGTTTGGGAAATTCTTTCAAAAGGACTGAAACAATTATTTCAAATCATAGTTTGACTAAATGAGCTCTACAATTTCCTTTAGACATCAGGGAAATAACCTAATGCTTTGTATTGTAGTGTGACAGGGTATAACAAAAATATTCATAGCAAGAGCTCTTTTAAGTCAGCTTCATTCTTTTCCTCATGATTATTTTCTTTTTTTTTTCTTTGTATTGCACTGTAACAATAATGAAAAAAAAAAAAAAAAAAAAAAAAATCTGCTCTCCTGATTAGATTTATAATATATCCCATGAATAATTCACTAGAATGCACCAAAAAATCTCTTGTTTTTCTTCCTGAATCCTTACATTTCTTTCACCAGGATGCTTTTTGTCTCTCCTTTTCAGTTCTAATTCTTATTAAAAGTGTTTTATTTTCTGTCAAAATTACAGAAATCACTCAATGTTCCAGGTAATAAACATTTTTGATTAAGGCAACGTATGCTATGTAATACTAATTTGTTAATGCTTTTACATTTTTTTAGGGCTGTCAATTTTTTTTTAATCTAATTAAGTACATGATGTGTTGATTAATTAATCTGATTAATCACCAAATACATTTAACTGTGAAAATATCCACAAAAGATTATTTAAAGCTATTTTTGTGTTAAATGAGAAAGTATCAAGTAGACATTACAAACTGTAGCTTTAGAAAGAAATATTTTGATTCAACATAAAATTTATTACACATAAACATTTAGGCTGCAATGGCCTAACGTGAACTATGGAACATAAAAACATCTCAGTATTTTTTGTTCATATAATGAAAGTCATGGTAAACAAAACAGCTTTGTTACCAACAGTCTTCAAAATATTTTCTTTTGTGGAACATAACAACATGACAAAATAAGATTTTTGGGGGGTGAACTATCCCTTAAATGTTTTTATTGTTATTATTATTATTATTATTTAATGAAATTATACTTTTTTATGATAATGAAAAATAAGAAACTAAATCTGCCAGCAGGTTTATGAGTCATTCACTCATTCGATTCTTTCAAACGGCTGATTCAATTAGGAATGAAGTAAATGGCTCTTTTTATGAACTAGCCTTTAAATCATTGATTCACATGATTTGTTCAAAATGCATATTCATTTAGAAACTAAACACTGTTGTTTTGGTCGGAGAGGCGCAACAGTTCTGCTAAGGCTTCAAAGGTAATATGTTCTCTGCGAAATTGAGCGAAAACACATAATATAGTGCATAAAATATAACATAATATGAACTTCTTACCTACTGAACTGTTGTATTAAATCACATTTAAGCTAGTGATAGATCGGGACAAAATCAGCACTCGTATCATATTGCTCTTGCTGCCTGTGTGATATCGTGTGATATGTGATATATATAAATATGAGACAAAACACATACAGGAGCATTTTTTGGCCAACACGTTAACTGTGTTAAAATATTTTAATCGCATTGTTTTTCATAACTAATTAATTAAGTTATCGCGTTAAACTGACAGCCCAACACTTACAACAAGTACATTTGAAGAAAAGACCTTTTTTGAGCTTTAAATGATCCTGAAAATGCAAGAAATTAAAGGACAGTAAAGATTCCTTTCCAACAACACAAACATAAAATAACATTTGAAAAGTAAAAAAAATGTAATTACTTTATACGGTATATTCACAGTTTGTGAAAATTAAAATATGAAATAGAAATACAAAACTATTAAAACTATTTGTTAAATCCAGTTTAATTTTTATATGTTCTCCTGTGTATTTTGTTTTATTTTTATGTGTTTTTTGTCATAATTTAATAAGTCTTATAAGTCATAATTTTGTTATAATACTGTTTTAATGTTGGCTATTTGCAATTGTTACTATTTACTATTTTCCATAGTATGAATTTTGGTGAATTGTACCAGTATCAGTATGACTCACAAGCATCATAATTATTAATTCTAATAATAATAGTATATGGACCCCATACACAATAAAACACCAAAAAACATACAAAATAGTTATTCACATTGATATATTTTGACCACTTAAAGGGATAGTTTATCCAAAAATGAAAATTATGTCATTATTTACTCACCCTCACATCATTCAAAGCCCGTGAGACCTTCGTTCACTTTTAGAACACAAATTAAGATATTAACAACAATTCTTCTTGCCCGAGTTACCGTCTTCCGCCATTATCAAGAATACCACGATGCATGTGTTGCGCTGCGCCTTGTTTACGAGCGCACACGGATGGGTCATGGTACTCTCAGTAAATTTTTATTTTTTTGTGCACAAAAGGTATTCTTGTAGTTTCATAAAATTACTGTTGAACCACTGATGTCACATGGACTATTTTTTCAATGTTCTTGGTACCTTTCTGGGCCTTGAACGTGTCAGTTGTGTTGCTGTCGAGGATCAGAAAGCTCTTGGATTTCATCAAAAATATATTAATTTGTGTTCCAAAGATGAAAGAAGATCTTACAGGTTTGGAAAGACATGAGACTGAGTAATTAATGACAGAATTTTCATTTTTGGGTGAACTATCCCTTTAATTAGGAAATGGCTCTAGTTTCTTACTCTATAGTTTTTGAAAAAATAGTTGTTGAGATACACTTACTACTATGACCTCATCTCGCTCCACAGTGTCCCGTATGATGATGCGTTCAATCTCTTGGTTGAGCCCCTCTATGCTGTTCCGAAATCTGGGAGGTGTGGACTTAGAGATGGGGATGGGGATCAGGATGGTTTTAGGCATCTGAGACTGAAAAACAGGAAAAGGTCTTTAGAGATGTGTGTACGGGTCTGTGTGTCGAGTACACAAACATTCCCCCTGTAGGAAACCAGCCTTCTGTGTAATCCTGTTAGAACGACTCCCACACGCACTGAGCCCACACATACACAATCTCTACAGTCTCTCCACTGCCAAAAATCAAACATTCTGCCAGGCTAAGCTCCATCATTATACACAAACCACCGACTACAGAAAGCATTACCACTGAGAGCCCATTACTGCTGAGCTTGAGGGTGCTTATTTTGAGTATGGCGTGATGTAAGAGCTCTTTTTCAATCTTTTCTTCATGCTCTCATGATCTTCTCCATGTATGGTTTTGGAGAGCCAAAATTTTCCCATTTTTCCTTTCTCTATGTGTCGCATTTCTTAGAGTTCTCTTGTTTTTTGAGTTGTATTGACAAAATCTCTTCTGTTCTCAAAATACAATGATTTTTAAAGGAATATTCCAGGTTTAGTACAGGTTAGGGTCAGTCTACGGAAATTGCAGACATTTTTTCTTAAAAAAAAAGCAAAGCAAAAATCTGGATTACAGTGAAGCGCATGTTGAAAGTGAACAAAGCCACTCTGTAAATGCTGAAATACTTGCTGTTTTAGTTGTGTAGCCATAAGACAAACAATTTGCACTGAAAAAAATAATTTGTAAGATTTACTTGATAAAATCTTGATAAAAACACATTTTGAGTACATTTTACTGCTACCGCCCTGTTCAGTTTACCTGTTATTGTCGAATAAAACCTACTTACCTAAGTTTAGTAAATTTAACAAAGAAACTAAGTAACTTTAGCTTGGCCAGTAGAAGTTTGAATAATTTTTACTTAGTCAAAGCTTACTGGCAATACTTTGATTTTACTCAATACAGCCCTAAATTAAACCATGCTTTTTGAGTGTATGTGTTACTCAGAAACATAAGTAAATAATACAGTACATATCATATGACACCATATATACATAATTAGTAAGGCGCCACTTGCATAAACACAGACTTCAATAGCGGGTACACAATACACAATGACGTTTTTGGATTGCTTTGAGTATGAATGTGTCATTTTGATTAGAAAATGAACTCCAGATGTAACCAAATCTTAAGCTACTACAACAAAAGCAATGATAAAAAGTGTAAATACAGCTGGAAAACAGTACCAGTGCATGATGGGAACACCAGTATCAGAAAAGTTGAATAGGTTTTACTTAATTTTATAGCGTTGATAAGTCACATGGGCATATTTGTAGAAATAGCCAAGAATACATTGTATGGGTCAAAATGATTGTTTTTTCTTTTATGCCAAAAATCATTAGGATATTAAGTAAAGATCATGTTCCATGAAGATATCTTGTAAATTTCTTACTATAAATATATCAAAGCTTAATTTTTGTGTAGTAATATGCATTGCTAAGAACTTCATTTGGACTTGTGGCGATTTTCGCAATAATTTTATTTTTTTGCACCCTCAGATTCCAGATATTCAAATAGTTGTATCTCAGCCAAATATTGTCCTATCCTAATGAACAATACACCAATAAATCTTATTTATTAAAAAAATGACACTTATGACTGGTTTTGTGGTCCAGGGTCACATTTGTGCTTTAATTTCTACAAGCTTACTAGTACTAATGCAGAATTTACTTCATTTTTTATAGCCTGAAGTGACTTTTTTATTGTTTTTCAGTATTATTGTACTGTTTTTCTATGTAAACACATGGAAAAATTGCTCACTAATCTTTTCTATGTTAATTTTGACTTTGAATTTTACAACATTGTCTAATGAAAACATAATGCCTAAAAACTTTCAACCGTAGAAGGACTGTAAAAAAAGCATTTTACAGCTGCATTTACACAGAACAACAGAAGAATTAATGCGGTCCATTGTCCACTTTGAATAGCTAGTATAGTGAAGCACAAAACACCACTCAGTCAGAAGCCAGTGTTTAAACCAAGCAGTGATCTGTTGGTCAGTGCAGCAAATGTGCATGAAAAGGTTGAACCTTATGCAAAATCTGTGTATGCAAAATATTTTGACTCTATGTGAAATTCTCAAACATGTGGATTCCTATTAAAATGACTGGATTTTTCTTACGAAATTTCATAGAGCAGCTGCACCTTTAATGTAAGCTTAACATTTTAAATCCTCTAAAAATTGCTTCCATTTACTTCCATTGTAAGCACCTCACTGTAACGTCGACTTATTTTTGTAGTAATCATTACGCCACAAATGCTGATGATTGAGCTTAACTTTAACAAAAAACACAATGCCATCTACTCAGGGAGCTCATTTGCATGGTAGGTTGCTGTATACTGCTGAGGTGTCAAGTATAATTAATTGCATAATTGTTATAAAAATGCACACGCATGGAAATACAATGTGTTGACTTATTCATCCAAAGGCTGCGCTGGTGACGGCACACTTTGTAAGCTACTCTAAATCCAGCTACTGTCCTTTGAGACAATCCTGTCCCCAAGTCTCAGAGGGGCCAGAGAAACCTCAAAATTGGGACAGATGCTGAAAAATGGGGCGTTATTAAATTCTCCAGACGTTTGGCCTACTTCAATTCTGCAGCGTGTACTAGCTGAGGTTATGAAGGTATTCTTAATGATGTGCAAGATACACCCAGTTATTCGAACACAAGCACAAATTGTGGCTGCTGGGATGCGATGATGCCCACCTGTGACTGGATGATGGCATGGTTGCCATTAAAGGGGGATTTGCGGTCTTTGTCCCGACGATGACGGCTACTGCGCTTGCTCCGCTGGAGCTGTTGTCGCAATTTTGCGATCTAGATGAAGTCAGAAAAGGGATTATGAATGACATAGTACATAAAAAACAAACAAAGGAGGAGGACGGATCAGCACGTTATAATAGCTCTATGGGCTCATATCATACACCTGGCGCAATTGTTTTTGCTAGTTTCAGCCCAACACAGTTATTATTTTCACATCTAGCACCACGTTGTTTAAATAGCAAATGCACATCTGTACGCCCACGGGTGTGCTGGTCTGAAAACGAGATGTGTTCAGGGACATTGTTGGTGTGTTGCTATTTTTCGGCAACTGAAACCTGGTCTAAAGTCAATGGCGCAGTATTTTTTTTATTTATTTAAAGGGTGCATTAGTAGTATGCAGCTATAATGAAAAAAGTGCAATGTAAAAGACTATTATTTTTGTATGATTTTACCCTTTGCCCTGCACGAGCAGATGAGTTTCCTCTCTGGCAAAGCGTTCAGTCTTTGATCCATGTAAACAGCCAATCCGCAAACAGCAATCCGCATGCCCATGGTGCTTAGATCATTTAAAAAGGGCCTAGAAGTCTTACCTCTTTCAGCTGGTCAGTGCTGCCGCAGGAAGCTGATCGCTTATGAGAGCCTCTCCTCCGCTCATCTACCCAGGCCCTAGGGGTCTGACAAGAAGAAAGAGAGAGAATGAGCCAAGAACAGACAGACCAAACAATTCAAGCATTGACTGATTCATTCATAAAGCAGCTTAAGGCAGGAAAAGATCATTCAGTCTTTTTTTCACAGAAAGCTATCATATGGCTGCAAGAACATTTGACTCACAGGCTTCTTCTTATTTATTTATTTTCATTTTTGTCAGCAAACAACCACAGTAACTATAACCTATTTTTTTTGTTGCATTTTTGCATAGTAAGAAAAAATATTAAACAACCCTTTTTTCATCCTATAATACATTAACAAGCATAAAACTATACCAAGGTGCTTGTGTGTAAAAAACATTATGCACGTGTGTGTAAATTTGTAAACGTTTGTGCAAAATTTTTATTACATATTTTGTATACAATTACATATTTATAAAGTATGTATATATATATACACACACTGTATATAACATCAGTTTCCTGCCTATAATAATATACTAAATTATTTTGCTAAATTATATTTATATGATATATGTTAATTACACTATATAAACTACCTACTAAATTACATATTGATGATTGTAACTAATAAAATAATTTTAAAGCTGGAAATTTGTTCTCTTTGTACTACTCTTTGTACTGTACTGTGTACTACTGTAACAGCAGTGTGTGTTTTTATCAGCCAAAATGATCCCTGTGTTTTGCATACGTGACCCTGGACCACAAAACCAGTCTTAAGTAGCACGGGTATATTTGTAGTAGTAGCCAACAATACATTGTATGGGTCAAAATTATCGATTTTTTGTTTATGCCGAAAATCATTAGGATATTAAGTAAGGACCATGTTCATGAAGATATTTTGTAAATTTTCTACTGTAAATTTATAAAAATGTAATTTTTAATTAGTAAAATGCATTGCTAAGAACTTCATTTGGACTACTTTACAAGCCGTTTTCTCAATATTTTTTATTTTTTTGCACCCTCAGATTTCAGATTTTCAAACAGTTGTATCTCGACCAAATATTGTCCTATCCTAACAAACCATACATCAATGGAAAGTTCATATTTGTTCAGCTTTCAGTTCATGTACATCTCAATTTAAAAAAATTGACCCTTATGACTGGTTTTGTGGTCCAGAGTCACATATGTTATACTCAAGAGTTTTCATGTATATACATATATGGCATATCTTTATGGTATACACGCAAAGCATTTAAACAGGATAAATGTCTCACCTGGGTGGCCTTGTCCCTCATTTAGAGGGTGTGGTGGGCGGAGCTCCCGTGCCGCTGCCAGGTCCTTGATAGGCCAGAACTTACAGGTGAGTTGAAGGGAGGAGGATCCCTCAGTGTTTCAGCTGGAGGAAGGGCTTTCGAAATGAGAAATGACTGATGTAAAAAGAGAGAAAAAACAGGATATTTTACATATAGATCCATTTGATATATATTATCAATCAAAATGTAAAGGCTGAATTATTAATCTTTTAATCTTTTATATAAATTCTTCAACGGCAAAAACTGCTAACCAGCTGACCCAGCATTTACCCTCCTCTCCTGCAGGAAAACAATCATTATCTCTTGGCTTCCATCCATAATCTCTTAATCCATCATGTGGCTCCATTTTATTTTAACCTCTGTCCCCAATTTATATTCTACATTCAACGCAATTTTTTAAATTCTTTACTACACACCACATATTTTTCTCTCTTTCTTTGTCTGTTCCTTCTATGTATAAACAAATAAAAAAAAATCACAGGATTACTGAGATCACTTTGTGAAATTCACTCCGTCTGTGTCCGTTCTGTAAAATGGATTTATATGCATTAAGGAAAATATTAAAATACAGCCTACAGTCAACTGAAGGCTGAGTGACTATAATGGCTGTTGTTTAAAATGTAATGTTGTTTACCCACATAGTGCCCCCTAAAGCCTGTTTTCAGCCATGGTGTTTTGCCATGGAAACCAATCTAGATAAGGTGTAATGCTAATGCAAATCAGAACACGCTGCAAAACCAAACTGATTATGTGTGCTACTAAAATAAAATCTTTATTTGACATTAAAATAAAATATCCAAAACATTATATACAGAAATAGCCTAACGTAAAATCTCCTGAATCAATGAAACAAAAGGTAATTTTATGCATACATGTGAAAACTGTAATTATGCGTTTGGCAATGCTTTTGCAGTTGGATTAAATGATTGCAACAGACGCAGGGTCGCATCAGCGTGAAATCTGCAGCACCGCACCCCGCGCTCAGGAATAACGAAAACAAGACGATGAACCGCATGCATCTCGGTCGGTGCCAATGCAATATAGATTACACGTGTCACATGATTATTTTTAATGTACAACAGCTTCAGGGATTTAATTATTCTGCATGGAGAAATAATATCCACAGTAGAACAATAGTATCCAATGCACTGCTAAATAAGCGCATGGTGTTGCACGGGTACGCACCTTTGACTGATGAGAGAATAACCGCACACGGCGCGTTCATGGTCCTTTGCGATAAAACGAAAAACACAACGGTGTTGATATGGATCCCGTTTGGAAGGTCGTTGGAAAACAGGTTGGTTGTTGGTGGAGGGCGGCCGCCGGTGTTGCTGGGTCAGAGAAACAGAATGAGGATGCGCAGTGCCGTTGCTATGGGCGTTGCTGCGCTGCTGGTGGTCGATGGGCTGTCGCTGTGTAAAGGTGATGCTGGAGCTGTGCTGTAATATCGAAGCGAGTGAATTTATGTGTAGGTCCTCATCAGCTGAAGAATAAAAGATTCAAAATTCTGTGGTTTATGCGCTTGCAGACATGTGTTTTGGGGAGGGGCGGTAAGGGTCCCCCTCAGAGGACAGCTGGCGTTGAGGTGCGCGCTCCCTCAGTCTCCGTGGTTCCATGCTCGTGCTCGCGCACACCAGACTACGTTACTGTTGCTGAGGCGCGTGGTGCTGTTTTTCCTCCATGCTGCTGATGTGCTCGTCCATGACCAGACATTGGCGCTATCACGCTATAGAAATATCCAAAATCACAGGTATAATACACAATGTATAGACTATGCAATAATGTATAGATAAATGTAGCTATTATTATGTATAAATAATGGGTACATTGTTACAAATATACACCTTTGCTCGCACGTTAGACCAGAGAATAGCAGCATACTGTTATTCTTTTGAAAATGTGAAACTGTGCACACGTGTAAAATAAATAGGTATGTATGCATGTATAGAAATATGTAAATATTTTGGCTGTACAACTGAGAACAGTAATATAATATTTTATATTTTTTTATTTTCATTTTAATATTAAAATATAATCAAATATTATAATATATTAAAAAAGAAAATATTATTTGAAATATTAATATATAAATATAAAATACTGTGCAATTAATATATAATTGAGTATATATATATAGATGCTAACTGCATTGTATAATATATATTTATATATTAATATTTCAAATAATATTATGTTTTTATTACATAATATTTATTTTATTATATGTTACAATGATATTAAAATATAAAGTATTATATTACTGTTCTTAGCTGTACAGCAAAAATATTTACATATTTATATACTTGCATATATACGTATTTATTTTGCTCAAATGTGTATAATTTCCAAATTTCAAAAGAATAACAGTATGTTGCTATTTTCTGGTCTAACGTGCAAGCAAAGGTGTACATTCGTAAATGGGTTATTATTATTGACTAAAAATAAAACAAATCACACAAACACATAATTACTGAAG
The DNA here is from genome assembly GCF_022985175.1 of Labeo rohita. NCBI lineage: Eukaryota > Metazoa > Chordata > Actinopteri > Cypriniformes > Cyprinidae > Labeo > Labeo rohita. The sequence goes on along the minus strand of NC_066874.1, from coordinate 9,195,818 downwards.
ATAAAACTAAAATGAAAACAGAAAATATTAAAATAAAGGTTGATTTAAAATATTAATAAAAACTAGAGCTATAATTTAAAAAACAAAATCTAGTTTTAAAATTAGCTGGACTACCAATTCACACACATAATGTAATATATTGTAGATTTACAAATATTTTTCTATAAATTGTAATTGAAATATAATGCAGTAAACACACACACACACACACACACACACACACACACGTTTGTTTTTGTGAATTGTGGGGACTTTCCATAGACTTCTATAGATTTTATACTGACCAAATGATATTGTTTATCCCCTAACCCAACCCTAACCCTAAACCTAGCCCTCACAGTAAACATGTTTGCATCGTTACACTTTCAGATAAACAACATTTACTATTTTTAATAATTTTTTAAAATTTTTTAACAAGGTTTTACTATCCTTGTGGGGACATTTGGTCCCCACAATGTAGCAAAAACAAAATTTTTTTGTTTTAATTACATTAACACACACACACAAAATTATATTTCAATTAAAGTGTATATAATAAATATATATGTAAGTCTAAACTGTATTATATTATGTGTGTAATTTTGTTGCCCAGGTAATTTTAAAACTATACTTTTTTATTTTTTATTACAGGTCTGGCTTTTATTACTATTTTATATTTTATTCTCATATTTTCTGTTTTCATTTAGTTTTATTTTCAGTAATTATGTGTTTTTGTAATTTGTTTTATTTTTAGTTAACAACAATAACCCAGTTACGAATGTACACCTTTGCTTGCACGTTCGACCAAAATAGCAGCATACTATTTTTTCTTTTGAAAACTGGAAATTATACACATGTGAGCAAAATAAATAGGTATATATGCAAGTATATAAATATGTAATATATAATATTTTTGCTGTACAACTGAGAACAGTAATATAATATTTCATATATGAATATCATTGTAATTTTAAAATATAATAAAATAAATATTCTATATTAAACACACACACACATGTTTGTTTTTGTGAATTGTGGGGATTTTCCATAGACTTCAATAGATTTTATACTGACAAAACGATATTGTCTATCCCCTAACCCAACCCTAACCCTAAACCTACCCCTTACAGAAAACATGTTTGCATTGTTACATTTTCAGATAAACATCATTTACCATTTTTAATCATTTTTTTAACATTGTGGGGACCGCAGGCCGGTTTTACTTTTCAGGTTTTACTATCCTTTACTATCCTTGTGGGGACATTTTGTCCCCACAATGTAGCAAAAACAAGTACACACACACACACACACACACACACACACATATATATATATTTCCATTATAATTTATGTAATAAATATATTTGTCAATCTACACTATATTGTGTGTATAAAACTAGATATTTTTTTAGTACAGCTGTAGTTTTTATTATTATTTTAAATTAGCGTTTATTTTCTGTTTTCTTTTTTGTTTTATCTTTAGTGATCATGTGTTTTCGTAATTTGTTTTATTTGAAGTTAACAATAATAAACCCAGCCTTGATTTTTGTATCTATCGTGTCTTCATACGGTGTCATTCTCTCAGTCTGCCGCGTGAGGGCGCGTCCCCTCTTCTCCCTTATAAATCGGCCCCCACATCGAACAATCGGATCCCGGAGACAATCTGAAGACGAGGCGTTTCCAGTCGCTGTCTGGTCGGCTGTGCCTTCTTGGCTGTCTTCTGTTGTCGCTCCCGTTGTTTGGAGTACGGACGAAAAACGCATAACCTACTGATTCCCAGCTCAGCGGATCATGGAAACAGAGCAAATTCCTGAAACGAAGATCAAAAGATAACGAACGCGAGGAATATGACGACAAATGGACATTTTAATAGTCGGGAGTCACGAAACCGATGTTACCCTGTACCACAAACTGTGTGCTACCATCGAGGAGACTTGCGGTCTCGGGATGTCCCATATAACTGCGCTAAACTCTGATTAGGCAAATGTATGGGGCGCCTGCTTTGGAACAAAGGGGGAAAACAAAGTTTGATGTGATTTGTTAATTTGGTTTGTTACAACAGACACAGACTCTCAGTAGACAGATTTCACAGTCATCGGCTGGTTACATTTGATGCTTCCTACTGGTGGAAAAAAGCTATGAAGGTTAATGCAAGACCTTTGAGGTAGTTTTACACTATTTCACTGGCATTCTAAAATGATGAACAACTTGCATTTTATGCTGTTTTGAAAAAAAATGTGTGATGCTGGACTCTCCAAAGCACAGATATTCTTGCCTGACTGCAGTCTGAAGCCTGGACAGCTATACAAGTAGCTGAGAATAAATCGGAATATATTGTCTTTGAAGAGGAGGAAAAAGAAAAACATGGCAGTTGAAAGCCGAATAACAATTCTTCATGTTGGACTGATTGCCTTGGTGGTTCTTCTGGGTCCTGTGGCTGGTAAGTAATAGTTAACAGATAGTAGCAATGGAATGGCAGTAAATATCATAGAATTACAGTGAAATTGCTGTTCCACACCCTAGTTTCCAAATCCCTCCATATCCTCTCAAAGTCAAGGCGTAATTAATTGTACACTGACTGTGTGTTTGTGTCCTGCCAGTTATGTGGTGAATTTACTGCCACCCACATCCATCAGGAACTCTTCATTTCCTGTGTGTGTGTGTTTGTGAATTTATGGATAAGTAACAAAGCGAGTAGGTGTGCGTGTGAGTCAGGAGATCCACACGTTTTATGTTGTGTGTGTGCATGTGTATATATAAACATCTGTGCCTCTGTATCTGCGCTTATGTGTCCTTTTAAATATATATATACGTGTGAGTTTGTGTGTGTGTGTTCTCTCTGGCACCAGCCCCTGAGCTGCAGTAGAGCTACTGAGCATCACACAGATAAGATAAGAGCTGACCCTCCTCATGGTTCATGTGGGGAGAATAAAGGCTAAACGCTAATTTGCCGTTAAGACAAGCATGAAACTTAATTTCTCATCTTGCGGTTTGATGCTTAAGTAGGCACATTATGGCTTGCAGATTGGCCTTCTCCACAGCTAACCCTGCAGTCTGACCATCCGGGCTGGAACCAGAGCCAAGTATATGCTCAAACAGATATCTGAGGATAGTACACTGCTCAAGAACGTTAAAAGCTTGCTTATGTCCAGCCTCGTATTTGTCCTCACTATGGTGGTATAAAAGTAGTGGTGTGATTGTGTTGTCAATATTAGACTATTAGACTACAACAATAAAACAATAAGCATTATGAAATGGGTTGTTATTGACTAAAAGTATTTAAAAAGGGCTGAAATTTAAAATAAATGTAAATATTAGATGAAAAAGGTTAAATTAAAAACTTAAAAATTAGAAATGTTACCTTGGCAAGTAACTGAAAAAGGGTAAAAAGTACTAAGATTACAAAATCTAAAATGGAAATAAAAAAAAATGTAAATAGGAATATATATATAAAAACTATTATATATGAAAAAAATCACTAAAACGAACTAAAATTAAAATGAAAACTGAACATATAAAAAGCATTAGTATGTGATACTAATATAGTTTTTAATGTTATGTAATTATAATGTAAAAATTAAAAAAATGATGCAACACCACATTAAAATAATACAATAATTTACCTATGAATACCAGATTGGTTCTTGTTGTGTAGTATTGGAGGTACTGAGTGCTATTCTGTAGAGAAGCCATTTATCAGTAGTCCCATCGATTAAGTGGAAAAGCTGAAAAAATACTGATGTATTATTTGTCTGTCTCTATTTTAAGGGTGTTTTCACACCTAGTTTGCACTTCAATCAGTCTGAGACTTTTCCACTGTTTCCCAACGAGAGTCCCGGGGGTCTCAGGAAGACTTAAAATGATTAAAAAAAGCCAAAATAAGAAAAATAAAAAAAAAATCTAGATATTTCTTGTTGTTTTACTGCTTTTTCTGTTTCGCAGATTTCACAGTGATTTGAAAAACTTGGATATACACTTCCAGTCAAAAGTTTTTGAACAGTAAGATAGTACTGTTTTTACTGTTTTTTTAAAGCCTCCATTTATTTGATCCAAAATACAGCAAAAGCAGTAATATTGTGAAATATTTTTTACTATTTAAAAGCTGCTTTCTATTTGAATATATTTTAAAATGTAATTTATTCCTGTGATCAAAGCTAAATTTTCAGCATCATTACTTCAGTCTTTAGTTTCACATGATCCTTCAGAAATCCTTCTAATATGCTGATTTGCTCTTTAAGATACATTTATTATTATTATCAATATTTAAAACAGTTGAGTAAGTTTCAGGATTCTGTGATGAATAGAAAGATAAAAAAAAGCATTTATCTGAAATAAAAAAAGCTTTTGTAACATTATACACTATACCATTTAAAAGTTTAGAGTCAGTATAATATATATATATGGAAAGAAATCAAAAGTGTCATCAAAAGTGATGACAGACGTTTATAATGTTAAAAAGATTATATTCATCAAAGAAACCTGAAAAAAAATCTACTAAGCTGTTTTCAACAAAATAATAATAATAAATGTTTTTTGAGCAGCAAATCGTAATATTAGAATGATTTCTGAAGTATCCTGTGACTGGAGTAATGATGCTAAAAACGCTTTGAAATCACAAGAATAATTTACATATTAGAACATATTCAAATAGAAAACAGTTATTTTATAAATTCAGGCTTTTGGTGAGCAGAAGAGACTGATTTAAAAAACATTAAAAATCTTACTGTTTAAAAACTTTTGACTGGTAGTGTTTAAGGGAGCCCACATTTAGAAGTTTGAGCTCTAAACCTGGAAAAGTCATTATATAATTTTTTTTATTATAAATATACGTTTTTTCTAGTTATGCCAAGATCTAAAATATTTTATCAAGTAGAAATTGTGAGTAAAAATATCTTTACTTTAAAATCCTTATTCAGTAAATCCCGAAAAACTGAAAATGTCATGTGACCTTTGAATATTGTTGTGGAAAATTAGGGCCTTGTGCTAAAAGTAAAGAACCAGTGCTCTAAAAGGACTTATGAATGTACTCAGGAGAGGTTTGCGTGCAGAATGCACATTTAATTGTCAAAATGTGGGTGACCCCCCCGAAAGAAAGTAAGAGTGAAAACGCCCTCTGATTTTCCACTTTGCCTCAGTGCAATCTAGTTAAGTTTCATTTTGACCTGCAACATTTTTCCGCCAAACATGTGTGTGTGTGTGCAATTTCCTCTTCTTTTCTCTTCTTTTGTGTGTGACAGTAATTTTGTGTGCTTCCTGAAATAGTCACTGCATTCCATAGCGTGGGATAGTCTGGGGTTTTAATGTAGTTTTAGAACTCTTATAACCCCAGCATGGCAGTACAGTATACTTATAAGTGTCATTTTGGCATAGAGATGGTTGTGTATTTGACCTGTGAATTGTGAAGCACTGAGACAATGTCCTTTCAATTGTGTAGTTCTGATTTGTTCTGTAGTATGTTGATAAGGGTGGTTTATCTGTGAAAATGCTTTGTTTACATACCAAGATTTAAAGAAATATTTCACTCCAAAATGAACAATTTTGTCATCATTTACTCATCCATTCTCATTCCAATCTCCTATTATATTATTTTGTTCTGTGAAACAGAGTGATCTTTGGCAAAATGTAAAAGTCAATCAGTCAGTTTAGTCGAATGATCTGTCTTTTTGTATGTTAAGTGGACCAAATAGCGAGGGGGAAAAAAAAAAACTTTAGATTTAGAAAGAAGATTATTGGCCTGTTTGTATGTTAACTGGAGCCAAAAGTGAACCTAATGGAAAACCCACTTCCTTTTTACATTTATTCTGTTCTTGGACTTGTCAGTAGACTCAGATCACAGACTCAAAATAAATTGAATACATTGTGATCTATGATCTTGTGCACTGGATTCCAGATCTTCTGAAGCTATACCATGCGTTTGTATGAGGAACAAGGTGATAATAGGGTATTCAAAATTAAATTAAATTATTTAAATCAAAATTCTGTCTGATACTGTTAAGATAGTCATTTTCATTATACAGAAAACTCAAAAATGGCAGATGATAAATTCTATACTATTTTGTTAAAAAATTAAAGCCAAAATCACAACATTATAAAATACAGTATGACTGAAATTATTACAGTGTTATGAAATTATTAATATTTTTTGAAGATGAACTAAGTCATTTAAATGTAAAAATCAAAATAGGTTCAGTTGAAAAATCTAAATTTAGAACTACATTTTCGCAAAAACAAAACTACAAAAAAAATGTACCTTTACAAAAATTGAATGCAGTTCCCAGGTAAAATGAAAACTAGTGGCAGTAAAACACCAATAACACTATAGAAGAACCATTTTTGGTTCCACAAAGAACCATTTAGTCAAAGGTTCTTTAAAGAGCCATTTCTTTCTTACCTTTTTATGATTTTTAGAACCTTTTCGCCCCAAAGAACAAAGGTTCTTTAAATGTTAAAGGAGAAGTCCACTTCCAGAACAACAATTTACAAATAATTTACTCACCCTCTTGTGATCCACGATGTTAATGTCTTTCTTTCTTCAGTCGTAAAGAAATTATGTTGTTTGAGGAAAACATTTCAGCATTTTTTCCCCATATAATGGACTGCTAATTTCCCCCCGATTTTGATCTTCCAAAATGCAGTTTAAATGCGGCTTCAAACGATCCCAAATGCAGTTGTAAGCGATCCCAGCCGAGAAAGAAGGGTCTTATCTAGTGTAACGATCGGTTATTTTAATAAAAGTAATACAATTTATATACTTTTTAATGCCAAACGCTCGTCTTGTCTTACTCTGCCTGGACTGTTTTTGTTCCTGTTCATGAGAGTTAGGGTATGGCGAAAAACTCCCATCTCATGTTCTCCCTCAACTTCAAAATCGTCCTATATCGCTGTTTTACCTTTTTTTGTTAAGGGTGTTTGATCTTTTTTTGCATATTCACTTTGCAAAGACTGTGTCGGTACTTCTGCAGCGATGTAGGATGATTTTGAAATGATTTTTGAAGCGAGTGAGAAAATGCGATTGGAGTTTTTCGACATACCCTAACTGTCTTAAAGCCATAATACACTGAGTTCAAGGACTGCAAGGCAAGACGAGCGTTTGAGCATAAGAAGTATTTAAATTGTATTTTTTTATCTAAATAACCGATCGTTTAGCTAGATAAGACTCTTCTTCCTCGGCTGGGATCATTTACAACTGCATTTGGGAATCGTTTGAAGCCGCATTTAAGCTGCCTTTTGGAAGTTCAAAATTGGGGCACCCTAGCAGTCCATTATATGAAAAAAAATGCAGAAATGTTTCCTCAAAAAACATAATTTCTTTATGACTAAGGAAAGAAAAACATGAACATCTTGGATGACAAGGGGGTGAGTACATTATATGTGAATCTTTGTTTTGGAAGTGGACTTCTCCTTTAAAGGTTCTTTATGAAACCATTCCATTCCATAGACAAAAAAGCTTCTTTTATGGCATCGTGAAACATTTTTAAGAGTGAAGTTTTGTAGTTTTATAGACTTATTTTCATGCAGATGCACAATACTATGATATGACGTGTTTACCGTAGTGCATGATTTGTAAACAAATGCATTTTGATGTTTACATCACATAACCAGCTCCGTATGTATGGCTTTTCTGTTGTAGTAAATAATCTCCCACGGTTTGCATTCAGATACAATTTTTTTCAGACACAATCTAAAGTGGCATGGTTGCTTCAGCAACTGCATTTTTATTTTTAAATCACATTTGCTTGTGCCTAACTAATTGTTAGGTTAGGTTTAGGGTTTAGTGTAGTTGTACTTTTCTTTTAAATGTAAACATTAACCTTTTAGTGCCTTTTAATGGCGCTGGACATTTCACTGTGCGAAACGTGAAAGAAGCAACGTAATATAATTTTTGCAGAAATGCTTCCACATGAGTGTGGACAATTAAATATATATCCAGTAATGACAGATACCAATATAATAAAAAATTTTTTTTAATGTAGATTGAGAACTAATATGATACTGTATATTGTACATCTGTAACTGATTAATAACAGGTTAAATTTTATTTTAAGCTGTGCTTGTGTAATAACATAAATAAGTACTAAGTAATAATAATTATCAATTAATTAGCATGCATAATTTACTGTTTTGCAGTGTGCTATAATAAGCAAGCCTACATGTAATGTTTAACAAGGAGTGTATAAAATAAAGTGTTACTATTTTATAGCACAGGAGTTGTAAGGACTACTTTTATGGTGCCATTTTTTATTTTTGAATTGGTTTTTGGGTAAACTATTGCTTTAGGTGCAAAACATTTTGTTCAGTCTTCTAGGAATTATGAGATGATGGTGAATGACTCTTATTTACCTCTGACTTACACTTTCTCTCTTTCACACACCCATGTATTTGTAATCTTGTGAATATTTTAGTGTACTAAAATGGCTAAGCAGAGCAGCTGGGTGAAAGTATGGCTGGATGGACAGATTGGAGAAAAGGCAAGGGAGGGTTTTTTGGCTGGAAGCATTAGATGTGAATCAGAATGTAGGTCGTGAGCACATTGCTGTGCTTTGTAGTGCTGTTAGAAATGGAGAGTCATGAATTATCCACTTCACTGAGTTGGATTTTGTTTGCTGTTTTGCTGTTGAAGTGCTTCATAAACTGGTTTGCAGGGGTATCAGGTTGCCCGAGTTATAATTTAATAATATTTCGCAGCTTTTTGATGAGGAGGCAGTAAAATGCTGACTGCGGGACAGTAGTCATCATATTCGATTTGATGTGACAATGAACAATTCTGAAGGCGTAATATATATATTTTTCTCTCTTTTCCTCTCTTACTTTTTCTTAACACTGCAGCGAGGTTTTCTCTCCTCACCCTGTCAGAAACAGTCATCTTCTTGGATACATACACACACACTATTCCTCCCCAATGTGCTTGTCACTTGAATACAGAAAGGGATGAATAGACCACATTCATTATCCCGATATGTCAGCCTGTGTCAGAGCCTCCCATTGGCTGACTGCTCATTAAGTTGATGTGTCAGCCAGTGTCAGAAACCACCATTGGCTGATTCTGTGGTGGAAACTGAATTTACCTTGTAGCTCCACAGAGTAATGTGTATATGTACATCACGTTAATATTTTGGGTTATATATGCGTATGTGTGTCATTCACCACTACTTCAACTTTTTGCCTTTATTGCTTTTTTATATACAAATGTTGATTGTAATCTTTCAACTGATGTGGGGCCATGAAAACTACCTGTACAGTAAATTTACAAAACATTTACATTTGTATACTTTTATTCAAAGCGACAAATGTGGAAAATCACAATCTTAATAGAATACAATACAATAATAATACAATTAGAAAAGTGTCTCAATAGAGTGTTTTGAAAAGTTTTCACACCACCGGGCACTTGTTACACTGCAGGACATTTCAAGTTCTTAGATATTTGGATATTTTGTTTCCCGTTAGATTCCCATATGCTAGAATCTGCACAAATAAGTAAAGCCTGAACTTACGTTCTCATTACAAATTTTGGCATCATTTACTCACTCTTATGTTGTTCTAGAAAAAAGGGTACAAAAGCTATCACTGGGGTGGTACATTTCCGAAAGGTACTCCACTGTATCATATTTACCCCTAAAGGGTGCATATAAGCACCTTTAATTTACTTATTAGTACCTAAAGTGTACTTAGATGGTACATACAGTTAAGGTCAAAAGTTTACATACACCTTGCAGAATCTGCAAAATGTTTACCAAAATAAGAGGTGTATTTAGTACTGACCTGAATAAGACATTTCACATAAAAGATATTTACATATAGTTAACAAGAGAAAATAATAGTTGAATTTATAAAAATGACCCCGTTCAAAAGTTTACATACACTTGATTCTTAATACTGTGTTGTTACCTGAATGATCCACAGCTGTGTTTTTATGTTTAACGATAGTCATGAGTCCCCAGTTTGTCCTAAACAGTTAAACTACCTGCTGTTCTTCAGGAAGATCCTTCAGGTCCCACAAAATCTGTGGTTTTTCAGCATTTTTGTGTATTTAAATCCTTTCCAGCAATAACTATGATTTTGAGATCCATCTTTTAATACTAAGCACAACTAAGAGACTCATATGCAACTATTACAGAAGGTTCAAACGCTCACTGATGCTTTAGAAGGAAAAACGATGCATTAAAGGGGTCATCGGATGCTAAGTTCACTTTTACATGTTGGCAGTGTATGTACAAATCTACCCTATAATGATAAAAAATACATGCAGTGGTTTTTAATTAATCTGTAAAAATAATATTCCCTTTTTCAAATCGAGCCATTCTCAGATTCCTGTCGTTGTGGCGTCACACCAACAGAGGCCGCTCCCACGATAGTTGATTGACATGAGCGTCTTACCTAAGATCAGTTGTAACAGTCTAACCTCCATGTTTTGATGCCGGAGCAGGGATGTAAGTTAGACAAGAATTGAGTGATTGAGGTGTTGTGTTGCTGGATGTAATAATGAACGTAGTGGTCGTCATTTACTCCCGACATCTGAGCTGCTGAACATCGTGATCCAGCTTCACTTACAGCAGAAGTGAGCATAAGGGTTTTTTTAATGGATCGTTGTGATCGCCTATCCTAATAATGTGCTAGTTAGCAAGTTTAGCGGCTAAACGCGGCTAAATGCGGCTAAAGTAAACAGGCTTGTCACTCCACAGAAAGTAGAGAGGGGCGGAGCGAGCAGAGCTCATTTGCATTTAAAGCAGCCTCGACCAGAATGGGATGATTTTTGCAAAGCTGATTTTGGCAAGGTAAAAAGGGTGTTGTTTTACACTACCATTGAGAATTTTTAACCAAAGTATATTATAGAGTTTTCATTAAGATCCTAAAGAATCATATCAACTTATGGAAAATGGGCATCTGATGACCCCTTTAAGAGCTGGGGGTGAAAACTTTTGAACTGAATGAATGTGTGTGCATTTTTGCCTAAATATCATATAGTTTTTTATTTAGTACTGCCCTTCAGAAGCTACAGAAGATACTTAGATGGTTCCCAGAAGACAAAATAAGTTCAGTTTACCCTGATTGTCACATTGAAAAGGTTTTCAGTCCCTCAGTTGTCCTCAGTGTGAAACGATTGATCTCAAAATCATACAGTCATTGTTGGAATAGGTTCAAATACACAAAATTAATGAAAACCAAAGAATTTGTGGGACCTGAAGGACTTTTCTGAAGAACAGCAGGCAGTTTAACTGTTCGGGACAAACAAGAGACTCATGAACAACTATCACTATACAAAAAACACAGCTGTGGATCATTCAGGTAACAACGCAGTATTAAAAATCAGGTGTATGTAAACTTTAATTTTCTCTTGTGGACTATATGTAAATCTTTTATGTAAAATATCTTATTCAGGTCAGTACTAAATAAAAAATAACATGCATTTTGTATGATCCATCTTATTTTGGTAAAATAATTAACATTTTGCAGATTCTGGAAGGTGTATGTAAACTTTTGATCTAAACTGTATATTCCAGCATTGTTGTATTTTATCAACATTAAAAAAAAACCTAAAACAAATAGATCTCAGTTAGTCCATATTCCATATTGTCAGTTAGTTCAAGTCCATATTGTTCATTTTGAAGTGTATTTTGATTTGTAGTTGATGATTTTGATGCAGAACAATTCCTGCATTTTACATCCTACATAATATGTGTTTGAGTGTGTGCGCGTACATGCCTCTGCTGGCATAATGCAGTTCATCGGTGACGCATTTGTGTGTGTCTTTGTGTGCACTCTCAGGGTTAGTGTGCATGTTTAGTAGCATAGAGCCCCCTGGGTAACTGCTCAGTTGTGTTGCTATCAGAAAACATTCACATCCTCCTCCACAATCAGACCATGAGCAGGGAAGAGAGTAGGAAGGGAGAGAGACATGCCTCTATGGACATCATAGCTAAGGATGACCTTGGACATAATCACCCAAAGTTGAGATAAGCGTCATCTGCATTCCTCACTGATAGTGTCTTCAATCTGCAACCCTTAAGAAAAAACAATTCTCATGCGTCACCTGTGCAACATAGTGTCTGTAAATGCTTTGGGAAGTTTGCTTCCCACAAAGCCGGTCTGGGCAAGATATTGCATTCTCAAAACAACATGTATCCACAGAAGAACACCACATTCATACCATGTTTTTTCTTCTCTGCTGTTGGCTAGATAGTACTAAACACCTGTTAACATAATAGACAGAACAGACCCAGACAGACAGAAGCTATCATGTAGTTATGCAGATTCATACACCTTATGCAGAAATGATAATGTCAAAAAAAGGAATTTACGCATAATTGAACCTTATTGGTTTAGTGGTGTTTTATGTAATAAACAATTTTATTTGTCATTCTTTATTCTTGAAATTACACTTGTGCAATGTTCCTTTTTTAATTACCAGTAGGACGCAGGTTTATTTGTCTGTTTATTTGTCTGTGTGTGTGTGTGTGTGTGTGTCAATTAACCAATATTCAGAACCAAAATTATAATTTTCCAACAATAAAAACATAATATGCATCAATATTGTTACAAATATTAAAAAACAATTATAATGGATCCTTTGAACAAGGCCTATCTAATCAGATCTTCTTTTTTTATTAATATATAACCCTGGACCACAAAACCAGTCTTAAATAGCACGGGTATATTTGTAGCAAAAGCCAAAAATACATTGTTTGGGTCAAAAAATCGATTTGTCTTTTATGCCAAAAATCATTAGACTATTAAGTAAAGATCATGTTTCATGAAGATATTTTGTAAATTTCCTACAGTAAATATATCAAAACTTAATTTTTGATTAGTAATATACATTGCTAAGAACTTCATTTGGACAACTTTAAAGGCGTTTCTCACTTTTTAGCTGCACAGAGTGAGCAGAGGGAGTGCGCGTTTGCAGAACAGAAGCAGTCTTTGGGTGAGCGGATTGAGAACTCCACCGTTCGCTGTATTCATGAACGCCACTGCTATGGACTCTGGGTGAAAAAAGATAATGAAATCCAAATAATGAAGCAAGGTATAAATACATTCCACACATACAAACACACAAAGAACTTTACAGTCGGCCTCACCTTTATTTCCTCCTTTTAAAACAGGTTGCTGGACAAATGACCATCAGAAGTGCTATGACCGCTGCGTTGTGATCAATCCACCGTCAATGGCCCAGAATGGAACGCTTCGATTCTGCTGCTGCAACAAAGACATGTGCAACCTGAACTTCACTGAGGACTTCCCACCTCCTTCCCCGACCACTGTACAGCCTCTACGTGAGTGTGTGTGTGGATCATAGACATACAGATAGTGTTCAGCAAACGTAAACAAATGGGGTTGAGTGAAAGATGTCTTTGTACTAACAGTGGGTACAAATTAAAGACGGGGGTTAAAGGATTAGTTCACTTCTAGAATAAAAATTTCCTGATAGTCACCTCCATGTCATCCAAGATGTTCATGTCTGTCTTTCTTCAGTCAAAAAGAAATTAGGGTTTTTGAGGAAAACGTTACAGGATTTTTCTCCATATAGTGGACTGTGGGAGCCAATGGGTTGAAGGTCCAAATTGTAGTTTCAATGCAGTTTCAATGCAGTTTCAAAGGGCTCTACAAGATCACAGCCGAGGAAAAAGAGTCTTATCTGATGAAACGATCAGTCATTTTCTAAAAAAAATACAATTATATACATTTTAACCACAAATGCTCATCTTGCACTAGCTCCATGCGACTTCACACATTACATAGTCACATTGAAAAGGTCACGTGTGATTAAGTCACCGTCTGTGTACTTCAGTTCAAAAACTCCATCTCAGTTTCTCCTTCAACTTCAAAATCATCCAACATTGTTGTTTTACCTTGTATAGTAAAGGCCATTTGATTTTCTTTGCACGTTCGCTTTGTAAACACTGGGTTGCTACTTCCGCCTACATCATGCATGCTTGTATTTTTCTTAGAAAATGACCGATCATTTTGCTAGATGGGACCGTTATTCGGCTGGGATCGTGTAGATCCCTTTGAAGCTACACTGAAACTGCAGTTTGGATCTTCAACCTGTTGTCCACCTTTGAAGTCCATTATGAGGAAAAAATCCTAGAATGTTTTCCTCGAAAACCTTAATTTCTTTTTGACTGAAGAAAGAAAGACATGAACATCTTGGATGAAATGGGGGTGAGTAAATTATCAGGAAATTTTTATTCTGGAAGTGAACTAATCCTTTAAATTGGTCTGGAATGACTCAGATTTCTTTGTTTTTATTTATAATTGTTAGTATTATTTAATTTTTAATGTTTTTTTAATAGCACATTGTTAATATATTGGCAAACTGTTAATTCTAGTTCACTTTCCGGTCCTTGATTTAACATTTTATCTTTGAATACTTCAAGATTCCCGCCCACTTTACAAAGAGGAAGCCATAGTTGTCGCTTTAGCAACTGTGTCCATGGTTGCTGTCCTCATCATTCTGCTGTTTTTCGGCTACCGCATGCTAAGAGGTATGTTGCCGTAGTGATGTTATAATACTTCCCATGTATGACTCAATCCTGACAATGACATTACCTGTGTGCATGTGGATTTATATGCCTGTGTGAATTCCAGGACGTGGTAAACACTCTCTGCATACCTTGGATATCCTGGAGACTGCACTTTCCCCTCCTTCTCTGGATTTGGACAACCTCGTACTGCTGGAGGTGACCAATCACAGACATCAATCACAACTTGATTGTTTTTTTCCGCCCAATTAAAGCAAATGAAACAGTGTATAAAAACAGGGAAAATATACACTACCAGTCAAAAGTTTTTGAACAGTAAGATTTTTAAATATTTTTAAAGAATTCTCTTCTGCTCACCAAGCTTGCATTTATTAGATCCAAAATACAGCAAAAGCAGTAATATTGTGAAACATGTTTACTCTTTAAAACAACTGGTTTCTATTTGAATACATTATAAAATGTAATTTCTTCCTGTGATCAAACCTAAATTTTCAGCATCATTACGCCAGTCTTCAGTGACATAATGGGGGTGGGGGGGGATTCTAGTTAATACTGTAGTTAATTATAGTTATATGTATATAGTTATAAGGATGCTTTAAATTGATGATAAAGACATTTATAATGTTACAAACTATTTATATTTCAGATAAATGCTGTTCTTCTGAACTTGCTATTCATCAAAGAAACCTGAAAAAATTACACTTAGCTGTTTTCATCATCATAATAATAAGAAATGTTTTTGAGCAGCAAATGAGAATATTAGAATGATTTCTGAAGGATCATGTGACTAGTAATGTTGTAATGATGCTAAAGTAATGATGCTAAAAATTCAGGAATAACGGGAATAAATGACATTTAAAAATATATTCACACAGAAAACAGTAAATACATTTCAAAACTGTACTGTTTTTGCTGTACTTTGGCCTGGTGAGCAGAAGAATCTTTTTTAAAAAACGTTAAAAACCAAACGTTTGACTGTTAGTATGTGTGTGTGTGTATATATATATATATATATATATATACACACACAGTATAAATATATATTATTGAATATTGATATACGACATAAACTATGTAAAAACAAATAATCAAATGTTTGCTTTGATTAAAAATAACTTAAATATAAAGGAGTTTTTGGATTTGACCTCAGGGATGAATGTCATTTTTTGGTGTTGTTGTTTTTGTTTCTGTGATACTATAATATTTATTAAATAAAAATATATAATATTTGCTTAAGAAAGCCCAGGAGAGCCTGTTGTACTCTAATTAATATTAAAGTGACAGTAAAGACATTTGTAATGACGTTGCAAAAGATTTCTATTTCAAAATAAATACTGCACTTTTGAACTTTGTATTAATCAAGAATCCTGAAAAAATGCATGATTAAAATATTAAGTAGCAAAACTGCTATCAACAGTGATAATAAGAAATGTTGCTTCATCACCAAATCAGTATATTAAAATGATTTCTGGAGGCTCATCACAAAAATAACATACATTTTAAAATATATTCAAATAGGAAGCACTTATAACATTGATGTTTTATAGTATTTTATAGCTTTTGTGAGCATAAGAGACTTCTTCCAAAAACATAAAAAAATCTTTTTATATATCCTTTTACTTTCTATACAAAATGTTTTTTCATACTTTTCTCACTTGTTTTCTCACACAGCTGATTGGCCGGGGCCGGTACGGAACAGTGTATCGTGGTTCGCTTGAAGACCGATCTGTGGCAGTGAAAGTTTTCATTTCTGCTAACCGGCAGCAGTTCACTAATGAGCGTATGATTTATCGCCTCCTCTTGGATCATGAGAATGTAGCACGTTTCTTAGAGAGCGAGGAACGTGTCGGTACAGAAGGCCGGACAGAGTTGCTTCTCTTGCTGGAGTTTTACCCTCATGTGAGTGTCGCAAGAACACCGAAGAACCCAAACTAGCCTTTCAAAAAGTACCAAAAGCAAAAACTAGTCTATTTCCAGAATGCTCATTCTTTTCCTCACAGTCATTTAGCCTGTTCTTGTTTTTTTCTCTCACATTCCTTCTTCTCTACATCACAGCTTCAAAAGTGCAAGCGCACACATTTATTTTGTGGTTATATTTAGAGACCCGAGGGATCTGATGTCATGTTTGATCTTGTGGTAACAGCATCTCAAAGTGTAATGCGATATCTTTGGATATCACCTAAAACTTGCTTACTCTCTTCCTTCAGTTTTCCTCTGTGTCTTTTTTCATCCTCTCATTTTTTTTACACTTATGGAAACACAAAAAGGTTACAGTTCAGCAGAATATCCTCATTTTACCTCTCGCCGCATACTCACATCCACAACACACTCTTGACATTATGGAGGAAGAGAGAGATTATTGACTGAGCTGAGAAGTTTTCAATTATTCATAACCGTGGGCTTTCAGCCTGTACTTCCTGTGGGCTAACCTCAAGCCAGGTTGCCATAGTGACTGGAGGCATCCCAGAGGTAGTCCTGAGGTATGGCAGGAGTGCATTAATTGTGCTACTCCTGTAATTTTGAGATACAGCGCCTCTTTTCTTTCTCGCTCTGCGCTTTAATCTCGTCCTCCCTCGCTTCTCCCTCCTCTGCCCCCCCTGTTTTTCCTGTGCGTTCCTCCCTGTACTTTGCAGATGATTTCCTCTGAATAGAGTACTCCTTCTGTCTTTCCCAGGGCTCTCTGTGCACGTATCTCAGCGGGCGGACTGTGGACTGGCTGAGCTGCTGTCGTTTGGCTCTGTCTGTCACCAGAGGGTTGGCGTACCTGCACACAGAAATACAGAAAGGGGGTGAGATACAAAATACCAAAACAAATCAGCCACAAATTCATAAGTCACTCATTTGTCGTTCCAAACCTGTATGATTTGCTTGTGAAATACAAAAGCAGAATGTTGATGAATGTGCCAGCCACTCTTTTTCATATAGTGATGATATATAGATATATAGATAGATAGATAGTGTGAACTTTGGCTGTCAAGCTCCAAAATGGATAAAAAGTATCAACTATTTAAAATACACTTTAGATTTTAAGTATGGAGTATGGATGTGATAGTGGGTGTGTGCACTTTATTTATAGCCTCAGTCTGAGAAAGCAGGAAGGGATGGGGCGTAATTCTCAATGCTTTTTTTAGTTTTCTTTGTCTTTGTTTCAGTGTGAAAGGCTCTGAAAGTGTTCAGATTTTATTTTAGAAGAATGCATGGAAATGAAAGGCATAAAGAATGTGACAGAAAGCAAAACTAAAGCGAAAGAAAGCGATGCTATGTCTTCATCTTCAGTGCAGTCATCCAGATATATACTGACACATCCTTTTTTTAACTCAGAGAAACCAAACCTTCATATACAAATGCACACTCATATAAACTCTCACATACAGCATTATCAGAAATATTATTATCCAAAAAATTGGACTGGCTCTAAAATCTGTTTGGATGGACCACAGCCATACCAGTATACAGTGCCATGCGAAAGTAATCATACTCCTTCATTTTTTCACGCTTTATGTTGCTGCCTTATATTAAACTGCTTTAAATGACTTTTTTCCCCACATCAATCTACACTTTTTTCAAAGCAAAAAACAAGTTTTTAATATCTTTCCAAATTTATTAAAAATAAAAAAACTGAAATAAGTACTTGTATAAGTAATGCATAAGTATTCACACCCTTAACTTAGTACTTAGCTGAAGCACCTTTTCAGCCTCAAAGGTGCACATCTGTATTTGGCAATTATCTGCCATTCTTCATCTTACCTCTTCACCTCTCAATCTCTGCTTGGATGGGGTCAGACGCACATTTTCAGGTTTCTTCAGAAATGTTTGATGGGGTTCAATCCAGGCTGTGGCTGGGCCACTTAAGAATATTCACAGAGTTGTCTATAAGCCACTCTTGCTGTGTGCTTAGGGTCATTGTCCTGTTGGAAGGTGAACCTTCTGCCTAGTCTGAGGTTCAGAAGGCTCTGGACTGGGTTTTCATTAAGGCTATCTTAATATTTTGGTGCATTGAGCTTTCCTTCTACTGTGACGAGTCCCACAGTCCCTATTGCTGAAAAATGGCCCCACAGCATGAGGTTGCTACCAGCACACTTTACTTTTGTGATGGTACTCTTCAGGTGATGAGCAGTGCCTGGTTTCCTTAAAAAATTATGCTTGGAATTGAGGTTCATCAGTCCAGAGAATCTTGTTTCTCACAGCCTGAGGGTCCTTTAGGTGCTTTTTTGCAAATTCCAAGTGTGTTTTCATGTGTCTTCACTGAGGAGAGGATTGAGTTTGCCAACACTGCCATAAAGCCCGGATCAGTGGAGTGCTGCAGTGATGTTTGTCCTTTTGTAGGGTTCTCCTATCTCCACATCAGATCATGGAGTTCAAGTAGAGTGACCATCAGGTCCTTGGTCACCACTCTAACCAAAGCCCTTTTCCATCAATTGCTCAGTTTGGCTAGCTCTAGGATGAGTCCTGGTTGAGAGTACATGCTTTTTTGAACCTTCAATGCAGCAGAATTTTCTGAACTCTTCCTCAGTGTCACGCTTCAGGCAGGAACAGACGAACAACGACGTAGTGAAACGAACAGTCTTTAATAATCCACAGGGAACAGGAAACACAGGGAGGTAACGATAAAGTCTGACAAGGCAAGAGGGAAAACACACGCATTATATACACAGACTGATTACAAACACAGGTGCAGACAATGAGGGAGAAACCAAAACACACAGAGCTGCAGGGGGAAAATGATGGGAGAAACCAACTAAAAAGTCCAGGGGTGTGACATTACCTCCCCCTCCCGGAAGGCGCATCCTCGCGCCGACAAACAGGGAAAACAAAATGTACCAAGTCTTAGGAGGGGGCTTTGGCGGAGGACGGACTCCTGGGAGGAGGGCAAAAGATGGAATCCAGGGTGGTGACGGAATAGTCCATGGAGGTGATGACGGAGGGAGGAGCCAAGGAGGTGACAGGAGGGGGCTGGAGCAGGAGGAGCCAGGTGAGACCCAGACCGCAGCCATGATGGAACCCCACGGTGGAGCCGATGGAGGGAGGAGCCATGGTGGAGGAAAGGCTGACGACTCCCGGGGGCCGACCGACGGAGGCAGAGCAGGTGGTGGTGGAGCCCGAGGTGGAGACGGAGAGCCGATGATCCTGGGCGACACCGAGGATCCGGAGGGCCAAGGTGGAGCCCAAGGCTCTGGCGACCAAAGCGGAGGTGGAGATCCGGAGGTCCGCGGCGGAGCCGGAGCGACAGAGGACTGAGGCTGTGCCAGAGGGATGGAGGAGTTCCACGGAGCCGGTGGGACGGAGCGACGAGGCGCAGCTGGCGGAGTGGAGTCCTGAGGCGAAGGTGGGATGACGACAGACCAGGGCGGAGCCGAAAGGATGATGGAGCCCGGTGGAGCTGAGAGACGGGGTGGAGCCGCAGGGTCGGAGGGCCAGAACTCAGAGGCTGAAGGCGGAGATGAGGGATCCTCCAGCCATGACACCGATGATGACTAGCAGACCTGCGGCGAACCCACCGCACAGATGGTGGGCTGAGGGTGAGCAGAGGGACTGACAGGCAGCAGTGGTGGCATGGTTGAAACATTATGGCCATTAGACAGAGGTAACTGAGGGAGGGTGGGTGGGAAATTTAAGTAGATGGACGGTTCAGAATTTACAGGGGGTTCAATATTTAAATCCTCATGGAAACATAGATGAGGTTTATTGTCTTTTTTCGTATGTCCCAAAATCCAATTAAGCTCACCCTCAGCGATGGTGCAGTGGGTAATGCTGTCCTCAGCAATTTCCCGTTCCACTGATATCTCCACCGTCACGGTCATAGTGGCCGGCTCACGCACCTGGTCTGACGGCTCGTGCAGCTCAGGCTCCGTGACGATCAGCAGTTCTGCTGCTCCTTTCTGCGATGGCTCGCTGGTTGCAGCGGGCTTTAGCTCTCTGTCATCAGTGGGCTCTGGCTGGTATTCCGCGGGTCGGGGTGGTGGCTTGTTGGGATCTGGGTCCGGAGTGACACTGGCGAGATTCTCCAAGGAACAGGCGGGAAACGAGGATCGGTCCACTCCACAAACGAGGCGAAATCGGCTCGAGGGCCGTCCTTGGACGACGGCGCTCTGCATGCGGCGTCCGGGTAGCTGGTGGTGTGAGCTACTAGTTGGAACATGACGGTATATCCCTTGAGCGGCAGATCCCCCTGCTTCAGCCGAAGGAGGATGAATTCCGGACAGAGTAGGGGATTCATAGTGAAAACACAACGGAACCAAAAAACTGTAAAAAACGAACGAGAAACAAAACGGGGGGGAACACTCAAAAAAAACAACTGTATTGGTCAGACCTTCTGTCACGCTTCAGGCAGGAACAGACGAACAACGACGTAGTGAAACGAACAGTCTTTAATAATCCACAAGGAACAGGAAACACAGGGAGGTAACGACAAGGTCTGACAAGGCAAGAGGGAAAACACACGCATTATATACACAGACTGATTACAAACACAGGTGCAGACAATGAGGGAGAAACCAAAACACACAGAGCTGCAGGGGGAAATGATGGGAGAAACCAACTAAAAAGTCCAGGGATATGACACTCAGATGTGTGGCTTGATGCAGTCCTGGCTCTAGCTTTACAGGCAGTTTTTATTTTACCTCAGGGCTTGATTTTTCCTCTGATATGCATTTTCAGCTGTTAGACCAGCTGTTAGACGTGTGTGCCTTTCCAAATCATACCCATTCAATTGAATTTGCCACAGCTTAACTCCACTTGAAGTGTAGTAACATCTACAAGCAATATCTCAGCTGTCCCAGATAAGGGTGAATACTTATGCAATGGAATAATTCAGTAAATTTGCAAAGATGTTAAAAACTTGTTTTTTGCTTTTCTGTTATGGTGTATGGAGTGTAGATTGATGTGGGAAAAAAGTAAAGCAGTTTAACATAAGGCAGCAAAATAAAACATGAAAAAAGCACAAGGCACTGTAGGTTTGCAAACAAATATTAATTTCACACAATAGTGACCACTACCAGTGACAGTGTCAAGGTAATGAACTATATTACTTAGCAGAGAAATTGATTATCACTATTATCAATAAATAATAGTGGTTATCACTATTATCAATAAATGCAATTATTCACTGATAAAAATGCATTTAAAAACAGAATGATAAAATAAACATTTAATTAAAATATCTTTATTTAATTACAGCATATATTTCATGTTGCTTTTATAAAACAGAGAAAATGAGCATAAACCACTCGAAGCTGTGCATTACATTTATTTGTTACATTTATTAATTGTGCCTGTATTAATATTGTGCTTAACTGGACCACTTACATTGGTAAAATCCCTGTTACATAGTTTATTCTATTGCTCTCTAGTGGCAATTATTATATTATGATTCACTGTTATGTGATTTCCTCTCCTTCTCTACTTTCTCATCCCACTCCTCATTCTTCTGACACTCTCTTTTCCTTCCCTCTATTCTTCTCATTGTTAGATGTGTATAAACCGGCTGTGTCCCATCGGGATCTGAACAGTAGGAATGTGCTGGTGAAGACAGATGGCTCTTGTGTGATCAGTGATTTTGGACTTTCCATGATTTTGACTGGAAAGAGGCCGCCTGGGCATGGAGAAGAGGACAACAGTGCCATCAGTGAGGTCAGTAAACAGCTATTTAGACTGGTAGAGTTTGTTCCAGCCCAGCAAAATCTAAACCAGACCAGTGATCTGGACAATAATACCCCAGAATAATCATAAGTTATACCTCTTCACCTCACTCAATAGGTGGGTACAGTGCGATACATGGCTCCAGAAGTGCTAGAAGGGGCAGTGAATCTGAGAGATTGTGAGTCAGCGCTGAAACAAGTGGATGTTTATGCACTGGGTCTGCTTTACTGGGAGACCTTCATGCGGTGTGCGGACCTCTTCCCAGGTACCAGATAGACGTGTACACACATGTAGATCTTTCCATGTCACAGCTGCTGTTTGTTCTCAATTCAAATCTTCTGTGCCACCAGGTGAGGCAGTTCCAGCATTTCAGATGGCGTTTCAGGTAGAGGTAGGCAATCACCCTACCATAGAAGACATGCAGGCACTTGTGTCCCGAGAAAAAGAAAGACCTAAATTCCCAGAGGCCTGGAAAGAGAATAGCCTGGTGAGAAATTAAGATGTAAACAGACACAAATGCAGCTTATCAACTCTCAGTGGACTAAAATAGATTTGTTGATGCATCTGTGTTTATGTGCAGACCGTGCACTCACTGAAAGAGACAATGGAAGACTGCTGGGATCAGGATGCTGAAGCCCGACTGACGGCTCAGTGTGCAGAGGAGAGACTCGCTGAACTTCTCCTTATCTGGGACAGGGAAAAATCAGTCAGTCCTGCTCTCAACGGCAGCACTGCACTGTTTAACCACAGGTAATCAATGACAAATTGTTATTGTATAGTCACAGGTAATAAAAAATAATAATCACTGACCACTCACTGTACAACCAAATGTAATCAGTAATTTATAAATACTGACCACTCACTGTACAACCACAGGTAATCAATAACCAGTGATCACTGACCACTCAATGTATAACCACAGATAATCAATAACCAATAATTACTGTACAACTACAGGTAATCAGTAACCAATAATCACTGACCACATTCACTATATAACCACAGATAATCAATAACCAATAGTTACTGTACAACCACAGGTAATCAGTAACCTATAATCATTGATCACTTACTGTATAACCACAGGTAAGCAATAACTAATAATTACTGTACAACCACAAGAAATCAGTAATCTATATTCACAATTATTGTAAAACCACTGGTAATCAGTAATCTATTATCACTGACCATCAACTGTATAACCCCAGGTAATCAATAACCAATAATTACTGTACAACCACAAGAAATCAGTAATCTATATTCACAATTATTGTAAAACCACTGGTAATCAGTAATCTATTATCACTGACCATCAACTGTATAACCACAGGTAATCTGTAACCAATAATCAATAACCACTCACTGTATAACCACAGGTAATCAATAACCAATAATTACTGTATGACCACAGGTAATCAGTAAAACCAATAACCACTAACCACTCACTGTATAACCACAGGTAATCAATAACTGACCATTAACTGTATGAACACAGATAATCAATAACCAGTAATTACTGTACAACCACAGGTAATCAGTAATCTATAATTACTGACCATTCACTGTGAAACCACAGGTAATCTGTAACCAATAATCAATAACCACTCACTGTATAACCACAGGTAATCAATAACCGATAATTACAGTATGACCACAGGTAATCAGTAACCAATAACCACTAACCACTCACTGTATAACCACAGGTAATCAATAACCAATAATTACTGTACAACGACAGAAAATCAGTAATCTATAATTACTGACCATTCACTGTAAAACCACTGGTAATCAATAACCAATAATCACTCACCACTCAATGTATAGTTTTAGGTAATAATTACCCAATAATTACTGACCACTCACTGTATAATCATAGGTAATAAATAACCAATAATTAATGTAAAACCACAGGTGATCAATAACCAGTAATAATTTACCACTCACATACTACCACAGGTAATAGATGACTGATGATCAACAGCAAGTAATCAACAACCAGTCATCATTAACCACTCACTTAATGAGTGGTGACCAATAGTCATTGACATCTCACTATATAATCACAGGTAATCACTGATCAATATCTGTACAACAACAGGAAATCAGTAATTAGTATTCGCCTACTGTACATCCACAGGTAATCAATAACCAGTAATCCCTGACCACTTACTGTTAAACTGCAGGTATTCAGTAATCACTAATTGAAAAACCTCATTACTGCACTGTACAACCAAAAGCAATCAATAACCAATACTCACTGCATTACTAATGAAAATCCAAAAGCAATAACATCTTAACTTCAACCATGTATTCAAACTATTAATTTAACCAGAGGTAATTAATAATCATTTTTACACAGTGCAGTTATGTTTAACACTGCACTGGTATCCCCAGTTAATTCCAGGTAAAAAGTCCAGAGAAGTCCAGATAATTAATAATCAATTTCAATCATTCTAGGAACTTCTCTGCTGGCAGGCAGACACCTAAGGTGGGTTCTTTCCTTGAACACTCCTCCACAAACACTGAAGACCGTGAGGGTGTTGATAAACCCCTTCACAATGACACCTCAGTGGACCCACCTATAGTGGGAGGGTCTAACACTACAGAGAAGAACAGGAACTGCATAAACTATGAGTGGCAGCAGGCCCAATCAAGGCAGTCCAGCACAGAAAGCTCCTCCCCGACTCCAATCTCAGAGTCCTGCAATGCCACACACCCTCCACCAGTGGGCAACAGTGGCCTTCTCTGTGCTCAGCTGACCCAAGAAGACTTGGAGATACCAAAACTGGACCCAAGTGAAGTCCAGAGGAACTTGAGGGAGAGCTCTGACGAGAGCCTGATGGAACATTCACAGAAACAGTTCTGCTCTCCGGAAACATCAGCCTCACTCGGCTTCTACCCTCTCATGAAGATGGCTTCTGAGCTTTCAGGGTCACAGGGTTCTGCTCGGCATGTTGACACCCCTATAACCATCCTACCTAAGCAGCAGAATGTTCCTAAGAGGCCGAGTACCCTAAGTCTCAATGCTAAGCCTTCTGGGAAAACACCCACGTTGTCATCTTCATCACTGCGGATGAAATTTGGGAAGCTTGGAAAGTCAAATCTGAAGAAAGTCGAAATGGGTGTGGCTAAAGCCAGTGCAGTCAGTGCGGCACACGAGGCCAGGCCGATTACCGTTGCCAACAACGATGCTGCGGCAGCAGTGAGTAAATATGCGACCGGAGCAGCACCTGAGTCAGCAGGAAGTGCAGCCAATGCCGCTGATGTCCGTTGGAAGGGCGCCATGAGTTCAGAGGACTTGACCTTCGGCCTCTTGAACACTAGCCCTGACGAGCAGGAGCCTCTTCTCAGAAGAGAGGCGCATCCTGACAATGCAAACAACAACAACAGCAATAACAACAATGGTGAAGGAGAGGGTGAGGGAGACACTGAGGGTGGAGGAGAGGGAGGAGAGAACAGTGAGAATGTTGGTCCAACTGGAGATGCTCCGTCGTCTTCTAACGTGGAGCCTGTTGCGCTGCCCGCCCCGTGTCCTGCCTCAGCCGTGGTTCCTCCACAGGCCCAAACCCAAGCTCAGACACACGGAGAGGCCCTGCTCAGACAGAACCGTGTGCGCAGACCCGAGAGACCCAACTCACTAGATCTGTCCATCACCACACTGCCATTACTAGGTGAGCATCTGTGCTACAAACTCAACCTCTTTCAGCTAAATTTGCTAATTTTGAATGCAAAATATGTACTTTTTTGCAGAACCAGTGAGTTTTTTCAAGGAGTATGTGGATTCCAAATTTAATGGAATATACAGTTGACGTCAAAAGTTATCTGCAAAATGTTAATTATTTTACAAAAATAAGAGGGGTCATACAAAGTGCATGTTATTTTTTATTTAGTACTGACCTGAATAAGATATTTTGCACAAAGGATGTTTACAAATAGTCCACACGAGAAAATAATAGTTGAATTTATAAAAATGACCCCTGGTTCTTAATACTGTGTTGTTACCTGAATGATCCACAGCTGTGTTTTTTTGTTTAGTGATAGCTGTTCATGAGTCCCTTGTTTGTCCTGAACAGTTAAACTGCCTGCTGTACTTCAGAAAAATCTTTTAGGTCTAACAAATTCTTTGGTTTTTAAACAATTTTGTGTATTTGATCCCTTTCCAACAATGATTATATGATTTTGAGATACATCTTTTCACACTGAGGACAACTGAGGGACACATATTCTACTATTACAGAAGGTTCAAATGCTCACTGATACTCGAGAAGGAAAAACGATGCATTAAAAGCCAGGGGGTGAAAACTTTTGAACAGAATGAAGATGTGTACATTTTTCTTATTTTGCCTAAATATCATACTATTTTTCATTTAGTACTGCACTTCAGAAGCTACAGAAGCTACTTACATCCCAGAAGACAAAATAAGTTAAATTTACCCTGAATTTCAAATTCAATGCATTGTGTTTCCTTTTGGTGCATCAGTGAGCGTTTAAACCTTCTGTAATAGTTCCATATGAGTCCCTCAGTTGTCCTCAGTGTGAAAAGATGGATCTCAAAATCATACAGTCATTGTTGGAAAGGGTTCAAATACACAAAAATGCTGGAAAATCAAAGAATTTGTGGGACCTAAAGGATTTGTCTGAAGAACAGCAGGCAGTTTAACTGTTCAGGACAAACAAGGGTCTTATGAACAACTATCACTAAACAAAAAACACGGCTATGAATCATTCAGGTAACAACACGGTATTAAGATTCAAGCTTTTTATAAATTCAACTATTATTTTCTCTTGTGGACTACTGTGAAATATCTTATTCAGGTCAGTACTAAATAAAAAAATAACATGCATTTTGTATGATCCCTTTTATTTTGGTAAATAATGAACATTTTTTAGATTTTGCGAGGCGTACGTAAACTTTTGACCTCAACTGTTTATTTAGACTTGGTGATGTTGGTGGTTTAAATTTGTCATTGTATCCACCTTATTTTTAATGAAAGAACAGATGCAGCCATGTGAAATTTGAATGTGCGAGGCTTCTAGTGTCATTTACTTATATTCAGTTTTGAAACAACTTACACATAAGTCCATTCTTCCCATATTTCATAAAGGAGACCCTCTGTTTACATTTTAAAATGACATGCCATCACATTGTAATCTCTTGATTCACCCACAGGAGGCAAGTCTGCCAGTGACGTGACAGAGGGATCAGGAGATAAAATCAAGAAGCGAGTAAAGACGCCTTACGCTCTAAAGAAGTGGCGTCCTGCCAGCTGGGTTATCACCACCGATACACTAGATGCTGAAGTCAACAACAACACCCGTCATGGGGGGCTCGGTCAGAACCAGAATCAGGCCGGTACCAGCAGACCTAAATCCGCCTCGGCCGTGTATCTAGGTAGTCGGGGAGGATCTCGCTTCTCAGATCCCAATGACTGTGACTTTTGACCTCTTTTTCATCTTAAAAAAATTTAATCATACTCTACAGCTCTAAAAAGTCAAGAGACAAGTGAGGACTAGACCATATACATGTCTTAAATTTAACCCCAATTGTAAGCACAGTTAGAGTCTTAGTGGATTTTACACTGAAAAGAGCTATGCAGCCATCTTTTAGTTTAATGTTTCTGTTTTTCCTTTTAATTACTTTTTGGTTGCACTTTTTGCTTGAAGTTATAAATCATAATTACTTTGACCATTTGAAATGGTCCCTAATATTAAACCGGTGTAAATGTGTACTTAATCCTCACATAATCGATATTAATTCATAGTTATGCTCACTTCTAAAACATTTAATTGCTCTTAGTGATTGCAACCTCTATGAAATTATAAAAAATATTTTAAAACAATCAAAAAAAAATTCATCATTCAGAACCCTGTTATAAGATTATAGGGTTATTCATTAATGCTAATTTTAATCATTTCATTTATAAGGTTAAAAAGCTTTCATATTTCCCCATGCAGACCTGCAAAATATGTTTACATTCTCTAATATTTTCCCATGCACAGTTTCCTGCAGCTTTGAGATTTATGAGACAATATTACTGAAGTTCCGTGACTGTGTTCACAGCGTCTGATACTTGTAAGCGCTGCTGTGTGTGCAAAATGACAGCAGGCTTCCCTTTCCGAGGTCTGAAAGAAGCCAACAGACTATAAAAAAGCAATTCAACACATTTCACTGTGGTGGCACTATGTATCTCAGCATCAGACACTCAAGACAATATTTAGAAATGGTGTGACTGTAAAGAGACCAAGGCAACATCTGATACGATCAGACGCAGGAGTCACACATGGACAAGCTTTACTCAGAGACGCAAGACAAAGCTGCACTCGGTCTGGTAAACTGACTGTTCTGGATCCTGTCTAACGATGCTTTGGACCTACTTGTTATTTACTTATTTTTCTATGTAAAAATGAGTGTGCATGTGCGCACAAGATCAGTTCTCAGTGTGTTTGTTCCTGTGTCTTTGTGTCTCGTCTCTAGTCGTGTGAAAGGTTTTTGTGCTGCATGTTTGTATCTATTCCTATGGGGACGTGCATCTTCATTCGCACTTAAATGTTGATGTACAAAGGCGTCAACAAAGGGCAAAGGTTTAATCAGTTAGAAACCTGAGAAGTCTTTTCAAAGCACAGAACACAAAGCAGCATTTCTCGCTATGCACAAAGACATGAAGCAAGCAGCTCTGGTCTGAAATCAAACCTTCGTGTGTTACTAAACTGCTCTGGCATGTCAGTGATAATGAACCGGGCGCTGTTATTATAATCGTATAAACAGAGTCCCCTATTATCCTCACCTGAACTGACTGTTGCATGTCTTAAATGCATCTTAAAGAGCACAAGATACTTTCATCTGCGACTCTAAGTGTGTTTATGCCCACGTATGTGTGTGTGTCTGTGCATGTATGCGTGAATGAGTGTTTGTATGATGTTATGCTCCTGTTAACACAACCGTTGTAATCGTAGTGATGTGATCAATCGTTTTATTACCCCTTGCTGAGACATTTTGAAAATTGTGATTTGTATAAGAAGGTGCAGACTGTAAAAGTGTATTGTTATTTGCAGATTTAAATTAAATTATGCTTTGCATTTGCATAGTCTCAGTTTATTTACAGCGTGATGAAATAGTCATCAAGCATTTGGAATTGCAATATGAGAGTATTGCCACTAGTCGGCGCACTAAACATGTTATTCTAACCTTCACCTAATAGAATTGTATTTAAATTGTATTTTTATTAAAGCAGTTATTAAAGTTAAATTTAGATGGAAACATAACATAATATAATGAGTTATATACCTGCAATAATTGGTTCACCTTTTACAAAGCTTGTAAGGTATTCATAATCTCTCATATAAAGCATTACAAGTTGTATTTATGCTTTATAGGTTTGCATTAATAATTGAACCCAACGATTATGGTAGGCTACTTCTTTACTATAATGACTGTATAATTAAGACTATAATGATGTTAATATTTAATTATAGTGTTTTAATGCATTATATTCCTTAATAACAAGTAATAAGTAAATAATAATAATGTATTATAACCAATTATAATACGGTTAATTAAAATTTAGTGCTGGGCAGCAGTTAATCGTGATTAATTGCATCCAAAATAAAAGTTTTTGTGTACATAATACATGTGTGTGTACTTTTTATATTTATTATGGTAATATAAATATACACACATGCAGGTATATATTTACTGTGTACTGTGCACATGCATACAGTATGTATTTTAAAAATATTTACATGTATATATTTATGTTCATTTTTATATATATATATATATATATTTTTTTTTTTTTTTAAACATAAACATATTTTTCTTAAACATATTCATACATGTGTGTGCATTTATATAGATTTATATGCATATGCATTTATATTTATTTATCAAAATAAATACTGTATGTGTGTGTCTTTATATATAATAAATATACACAGTACACACACACACACACACACATATTATGTACACAAAAACTTTTATTTTGTATGTGATTAATCGTGATTAATCATTGCCCAGCACTATTATAAATACATACATCTAAATATATGTAAGTTTTTTCAGAATATATACTGTATGTATGTCTTTATATATAATAAAAATACAAAGTACACACACACATATTATGTACACAAAAACTTTTATTTTGTATGTGATTAATTGTTGCCCAGCACACTATGAATACAAATGCATACATATAAAAATATGTAAATATTTTAAAAAAATATATACTGTATGTGTGTCTTTATATATAATAAATATAGACAGCACACACAGACACATATTATGTACACAAAAACATTTTTGTATGTGATTAATTGCAATTAATTGTTGCCCAGCACTATATGAATGCAAATACATACATGTAAATATATGTAAATATTTTCAAAATATATACTGTATGTGTGTGTGTCTTTATATATAATAAATATACACAGCACACACAGATATTATGTACACAAAAACATTTATTTTGTATGTGATTAATCGTGATTAATCATTGCCCAGCACTATTATATACATGTAAATATATGAAAATATTTTTCAAATATATACTGTATGTGTGTCTTTATAAATAATAAATATACACAGTACACACACACATTATGTACACAAAACTTTTATTTTGTATGCGATTAATCGTTGCCCAGCACTATATGAATACAAATACACGTAAAAATATGTACATATTTTTTAAATATATACTGTATGTGTGTGTCTTTATAAATAATAAATTTAGACAGTACACACACACATATTATGTACACAAAAGCGTTTATTTTGGATACGATTAATCGTTGCCCAGCACTAAAAATACTTTAGATTTTACAGCACATGGCTTCATATAGTGTGTTGCCCAGTGTTCCCTGTTTGTTCTACTGTTTAACAAAACTTGAGCCCATTTCGTGATGTTTTAAATTGCGTAATATGTGTTCTAGCATTGCAACAGAATAAATAATAACAGACAAACACACACACACACACACACACATCAGTTCAATATGACATTTTACACTGAAAGCAATTTACCTCCTTGGCTCTGCTGAGTTTGTGAGGGGAGGCGTTGCTGCTCACACGGGAGCTTCATCACGCACTGACACGCACGGGCGGTGTGAAACTGGCACGGAGCGACGCGGGACTCCGGGGAACCGTCGCTCACTGAGTGTACCAGCGCAACGGGAACGCGTTACCTCTCAGCTTCCATCCGACGCTGCGAAAACAAACACAGAAGTATGTAGTTTGGAAGAGGATAGATGACCCGTCTCACTCCATGGTGTTGTTTACTGACTGGGAATGCGTCGCTGCGTCTTGTTGTGAAGGACAGGTCCCAACTAAGGACTTCCTCGGAGGACTGCATACATTTTTGTGTCTATAGACATGTAATAGACTTCGTCTTTTAAATACAAGCAAGGTGCGATGGCCTCTTCGGCTCAGCCCGAGACACGAAAGTTTACGCGCGGTCTGAGTAAGCCCGGCACCGCCGCTGAGTTACGCCAGAGCGTCTCCGAGGTGGTGCGCACTTCAGTACTGGTGGTGAGTGAAGTACATCCTTGAAGTTTGCATTTTGTTCAAGTCCCACTTTTATTGTCGTAGTGCCTTTCTATTACAGCAGCTGTAATTTATTCACATAATGACCTAAATATGAATATAGGACAGTGCTATTAACGTGCTCAGATGGGAGTTTCTAAGTAAAAGGTAAAAACAGGGCATCAGATAAATGTCAATGACGGCTCTGAGCACAACTGAGCACCTGCCACCTGTCAAATCTCCATCATTGCCACCACCAGCCCTGCCTCTTTGAAATTAGCAGATCTGCATCAGTGGCTTGTCATTTAATTTTGATTAAAATGGACTGGGGAAAAATAGAAAAAGCTTTTGGAAGGACTCAGCTGTGCTCTACACTGAAATGATTATAGCAGCCTTTCTTAACAGTTGACATGTCACCTGCATGACTTCATCTTTCAGAACAGGAGAAGGCGTCTGAGTGCTGTCTCTTCATCCATTACCTGTTATGCAAAACAGTAAAAGTTCCATCTGGAACTAATATGCTACAGCTAAGATTCTTAAGAGCTGTCTGATTCCACTATAATTCAAATGTTGCCTTTCTAAAGTAACACTTGAATACACATGAAAGCGCTAATCTGAAGTTTGCCATCCACGTTTTGCGCAAAACAGTCTTTTGTGCCAGGAACACCATTTAAAGATCAAGGAATTACATGCACTCAGAGGAATAGCTCACCCAAAAATTCTGAAAATTGTTTAATTTACTAACCCACATAAAATAGGTTCCAAACCTATTTTGCCTTCTTTTCTCTGTGGAGCACAAAAAGGGCAATTTAGGTGAATGCTAGTGTTCTTCTTCCATACAGTTAAAGCTGAATGGAAAAGCTTTAGAAAGTATAAATATATACATAGTTGAGGTCATAAGTTTACATACACTTTGTAGAATCTGCAAAACGTTAATTATTTTACCAAAATAAGAGGGATCATACAAAATGCATGTTATTTTTCATTTAGTACTAACCTAAGTAAGATATTTCATGTAAAGGATGTGTAATAATACTATAATAATAGTTGAATTTATTAAAATGACCCCATTTAAAAGTTGACATACACTTGATTCCTAATACTTTGTTACCTGAATGATCCACAGCTGTGTGTGTGTGTGTGTGTGTGTGTTTTTTTTTAGTGACAGTTGTTCATGAGCCTCTTGTTTATACTGCCTGTTTTTCTTGAGAAAAATCATTCAGGTCCCACATTTTATTTGGTTTTTCAGCATTTCTGTGTATTTGAACCCTTTTCAACAATGACTGGATTTTGAGATCCATCTTTTCACACTGAGGACAACTGAGGGATTCATATGCAACTATTACAGAAGGCTCAAACGCTCACTGATACTTCAAAAGAAAACACAATGCATTAAGAGCCGGGGGGTGAAAACTTTTTTTAATTTAAAGATTAGGGTAAAATTAACTTATTTTGTCTTCTGGGGAACATGTAAGTATCTGCAGCTTCTGAAGGTCAGAACTAAATGAAAAGAAAATATGATATTTAGGCAAAATAAGAAAAATATAGATATCTTCATTCTGTTCAAAAGTTTTCACCCCCCGTCTCTTAATGCATTGTGTTTCCTTCTGAAGCATCAGTGAGTGTTTGAATCTTCTGTGATAGTTGCATATGAGTCGTTGTCCTCAGTGTGCACCAAATCAGCATATCAGAATGATTTATTAAGGATCATGTGACACTGGAGTAATGACTGCTGCAAAACTGCCATTAAAGGAGAAGTGCACTTCCAAAACAAAGATTCCAAGATGGTCATTTCTTTGTTTCTTCAGTCATAAAGAAATTATGTGTTTTGAGGAAAACATTTCTGTATTTTTCTCCACATAATGGACTGCTATGGTGCCTCGATTTTGAACTTCCAAAAAAGCAGTTTAAATATGGCTTCAAACGATTCCAAATGCACTTGTAAACGATCCTAGCCAAGGAAGAAGGGTCTTATCTAGCGAAACGATCAGTTATTTTCATTAATCTCAAACGCTCGTCTTGCCTTTCTCTCCATGAACTCTGTGCATTCTGACTCAAGACAGTTAGGTTATGTCGAAAAACTCCAATCGTATTTTCTCCCTCAACTTCAAAAATCATTTCAAAATCATCCTACATCGCTGCAGAAGTTCCAACCCAGTCTTTGCAAAGTGAACATGCAAAGAAGATCAAACACCCTTAACAAAAAAGGTAAAACAGCGATATAGGATGATTTCGAAGTTGAGGGAGAGCTGGGAGTTTTTCAACATACCCTAACTGTCATGAACCGGAACAAAACAGTCCAAGCAGAGTAAGACAAGATGAGTGTTTGGCATTAAAAAGTATATAAATTGTATTTTTTTAAATGAAAATAACCGATTGTTTCACTAGATAAGACCCTTCTGCCTCAGCTGGGATTGTTCACAACCTCATTTGGGATCGTTTAAAGCCGTATTTAAACTGCATTTTGGAAGTTCAAAATCTGGGCACCATATCAGTCCATTATATGAAAGAAAATGCTGAAATGTTTTCCTCAAAAAACATAATTTCTTTACGACTGAAGAAAGGAAGACATGAACATCTTGGATGACAAAGGGGTGAGTAAATTATTTGTAAATTGTTGTTCTGGAAGTGGAGTTCTCCTTTAAAGTACTTAATATACTGCTATACTTTTTTGAGGCCTCAGTGGAAAAATCTACATAAAGAGATTTTCACCCAAAATGAAAATTACCCCATGAATATACTCACCCTTAAGCCATCCTAGGTGAATATGACTTTCTTCCTTCAGAAAAATGCAACTGGAGCTATATTAAAAATATCCCTTAAGCTTTTGCTTACATTTTTGTGTGCATACCCCGATGTTTGGTGCTACGCTGTTCATAACATAACATTTTTTTTTAACAAACCATGGTTGAATTAGTTTTTCACTAAAAATCTGTGATGTAAATCTCATTTGTGGTGGCAGATATTCAAAAACACCATAAGATGTTGTATGATGTCAGATGACTTGGAATATACTGTAGCTCAAGAGTTGGATAACCTATAATACTTTTATGGTAGTTTTTGTCAATTTTAGACCTTGACAGCCCAGTCTTTATTTAGTTTCACTGTATATAAGAGAGCAGGCTGGATACTTCAGGATATTTTTGATTGTGCTCCACAAGTCTTAAAGATTTGGAACGACATGATAAATGTAGTAAATTATGACAGAACTTTCATTTTTTTCTATGATGAACTACTGTTTTAAAGTGATGTTGAATTATTTTAGATTTAGTGGTTGTTCTTGGCCTCTTAATTCACTTTCAAACCCTAAAATGTTTTGTTCTATCATCACTGATAAGAATTTAGAGGTTACATGCTTAATCTGTAACCATTATGACCATTAGCAAGGCATAAAACCCAAGGGTTACACCAGAGGAACTCCTTCTTCATTTGGTGAACTCCAAGTACATTCAAATGCTGTTATGTCTACTTCCGCAGTAAATAAACTCTCTGTGTAGCCATGTCCTGCTACTGGAAGGCACAGTGGCAGTTTCCTAGATTTGTGGGTCGACCCACAAGGTTTTGAATCAGACCAGTGTTTTTCTGTCCAGCTAGTGTTACCATGGTTACTTACGGTTCAGCGATTAAACTTTGGATTTACCCTTTTGACATCAATTACGTTTGGCTTTGTGACTTAGTGCTGTTCATTTTAATGACATCTTTGATTATCATCCATGTCGAAAGACAGAAAATAAACAGATGGTTTATAAACTGTATGACACACACACACACACTCACACAAAGTTTCTCAGTTAAGTGTGTTTGTGATAATGGCTGGTAAGCAGGAATGCTGGGGTCTACTAATGGAACTTTGGGTCAATGGCTCCTAATTTGTTTTAACATATTTTTAGCTCTCAATCAGAGGAACATACTTTATGGCACATTTTTCTCTTTCTGGAGTCTCTCTGTTCCTTTTTTCCCTGCTCTCTTGTTCAAGTGAAAACCTATCTGATCTTTATTCCTAATATGTTACTCAAACAACTTTAGAGGGGATTCATTGAAAATCAGGGCGTTAAATTAAATCCAAAAGGATTTGTCTCCTAGAATGTTCACAGGTCACTTGATCAAACAGATCTGCACAGAAGGGGCCTCAAAGGGTCTTAATTTCAATGCTCAAAGAGCACATTTTTTATACAGACACAAATGCATGGCTGTAATAAATTTCAAAGATCAATGGCATGATGCTTATTTTGTTTGTCTTAAATTCAAAAATACATAAAAAAATATGTATTTTTGGGAGGATGTGAAGTAAAAAAAATGCCAGGGTAATACAACTGTCCCAATATAATGAAGAAAAAGCCTTATTAAAAGAATTTAATTATTGGGGGGAAAAACATTCAAAAGTTTGGGGTCTGTTTTTTTTTTTTTTTTAAGAAGTATCTTATGCTCATTAGGGGTGCAGTTAATTGATTAAAAATACAGTATAAACAGTAATATTGTAAAATATTATTACAATTTTGAATTTTTTTAAACATATTTTACGTTTTAATTTATTATAGCAAAGCTGAATTTTCAGCATCATTACTCACATGATCCTTCAGAAACCATAGTTCACCCAAAAATAAAAATTTTGCCATCATTTACTTGCTCATATCGTTCCAAACATGTATAAGTTTCTTCCTTATTTTGAACACAAAATAAGATATTTACAACTGTTTGGTTCTTCCAAATACCTTCTTTTGTGTTCAACGTAAGAAAGAAACTTATGCAGGTATGGAATGACATGAGGGTGAGTGAATGATGACAACATTTTTTGAGCAAAGTATTCCCTTTAGAACCATTTTTTAGTATTGTCAGTGTTGAAACCAGTAGTGCTGCTTAATGTTTTTGTGAAAACTGTGAGAACAGCATTCATTTGAAATGGAAAGTATACATTTCTTTTAAAAAATCATACTGAGCCCAAACATTTGAATGGTAGTGTAGTTTGGCTTAAAGCATTTATAATTATTTCTCAGAAAAAAAAAAACAACAAAAAAAAATGCTTCACTGCTTACTTTATATTTGAAAATCTTTTATCCCTAAATATGATTTTTCCTTATCTTTATTATGGACACATATAAAGTTGAAGTCAAATGTTTACAGAATCTGCAAAATGTTAATTGTCTTACCAAAATAAGAGGGATCGTACAAAATGCAAGTTATTTTTTATTTAGTACTGACCTGAATAAGATATTTCTCATAAAAGATGTTTACATATAGTCCACAAGAGAAAATAATAGTTGAATTTATAAAAATTACCTTGTTTAAAAGTTTACATACACTTGAGTCTTAATACTGTTTTGTTACCTGAGTGATCCACAGCTGTGGTTTTTTTGTTTAGTAATAGTTGTTCATGAGTCCTTTGTTTGTCCTGAACAGTTAAACTGCCTGCTGTTCTTCAGAAAAATCCTTCAGGTCCCACAAATTCTTTGGTTTTCAGCATTTTTGTGTATTTGAACCCTTTCCAACAATGACTGTATGATTTTGAGATCCATCAGAATGTTTAAAACATTCTCTGATGCTTTTTGAATTTGAGGGTATCAGGGTAAATTTAACTAATTTTGTCTTCAGGGAAAGTATCTTCTGTAGCTTCTTAAGGGCGATACTAAATGAAAAAAAGTGATATTTAGGCAAAATAAGAAAAATGTACACATCTTCATTTTGTTCAAAAGTTTTCAACCCCCAGCTCTTAATGCATTGTGTTTCCTTCTGAAGCATCAGCGAGCGTTTGAACCTCCTGTAATAGT
The DNA here is from genome assembly GCF_022985175.1 of Labeo rohita. Lineage (NCBI taxonomy): Eukaryota > Metazoa > Chordata > Actinopteri > Cypriniformes > Cyprinidae > Labeo > Labeo rohita. Next base: position 9,158,430 of record NC_066874.1, on the reverse strand, counting down.
TGCATATGAGTCCCTCAGTTGTCCTCAGTGTGAAAAAATGGATCTCACAGTCATTGTTGAAAAGGGTTCAGATACACAAAAATGCTGAAAAACCACAGAATTTGTAGGACCTGGAGGATTTTTCTAAAGTACAATGGGCAGTTTATTAAGGGCAGTGTTAAGAATCAAGTGTAAAATTACTGAACTGAGTCATTTTTTAAATTCAATTATTATTTTCTCTTGTAGACTTTATGTAAACATCTTCCGTGTGAAGTATCTTATTCAGGTCAGTACTAAATAAAAAATAGCATGCATTTTGCATGATCCCTTTTATTTTAGGTAAAATAATTAACATGTTGCAGATTCTGCAAGGTGTATGTAAACTTTTGACTTCAAATGTATGTCACTGACCATCCTACAAACTCATGCTTATATACAGAGCTTCAGATACTGATGAGTTCTCACAAGCTCATAAGTACACTCACTTATATACACTCACTTAGTCATTTCCGATCACATGACAGACTTTGTGACTAATCGCTCCTTATTCTCTGTTTATGTTTAAACTTGGTTAACTCTGTGGCTGATGATAGCTTGTGTGACCGATCGCACCTTATTTTCCTTGTTCACTGTGGCTGTTGTGAGATCCACTAAATGAGGATAGGTGGCCAGGGGCATGAATGTGCATTTGGATCAATATGAGTGTTACATTTCAATTAATGGGCTACGTCCTCCCCCAACACACGCTTCAGTAAGCTACTGCAGTTCATTCACAGTGGCAATCACACAGCTGTCTGTGTCTGTTTCTTTCATGACGTTTGTGTATGTGTATGCATCTGTGTCCTGTAACACATATCAAAGGGCCTGCCCATGGTGTCCGTTACCCTCCCAGATGGACTGCTACTGGCCCTACTTGTGGACAGCATACGTTAGATTGAACTCTCACTTTTACAGATCAAGTTACTGAATAATCACCAAATAAGGAGTAAATTATAATGTAATTGTCACCAAAAGTGTCATATTTTGTATTTTATTTAGAATCTTTATTGTAGTCCATGTAATACTATGTGGACTGTAACAATGTTGAACAAGTGTGAAATACATTTATTGAGAATTTTAATTCTGAATGTGTTTAAAAATGTAATTGACTGGGCTCATTAGTGCATTGGTGGCTGTGTGATTGCTCTGTGTGTGTAGGGAGCAGGTGAGGCCTGCTGACTGGATATCCACTACCATTTATTATGGATGAGAGCAGCTTGGGTGTCTGTTCTATTTTTAAACGCTCTTTGTCCTGTGGGCTTGTTAAAGGACACTGAGAATCCAGCGGTCACGTGATCTACACATTGCCGGGATGGTATGAATGCTGAGCTGAAAATCATATAATGCTGAGTGATGGGAGTTTTAATGACATCTTTAGTCACTGTCTGTCCTAGAATGCAAGTTTATGAAGAAACTCTTTTGTTTATGTTGTGATATAACATTTGAATCAGACTACTTAGGTTTAAATGAATAGTTCACCCAAAAATGTATATTGTCATCATTTACTTATCATCACGTCATTCCGAATTCATATATTCCCTTTTTACATGGAACACAAAAGAAGACTTTTTACTGTTGCCTGTTGACACCGAACTTTCCTTCACAGTGACAATGAATGAAGATGGATGCTGCCAAGCTTCAATAATTAAAAAGAAGCAACATAAAAGTATAATACTTTTCATACAGTCATACAAATCACATTTTTGTGATAAACAGTATCTTATAGTTGTTTAAGCCATTGACTTTAGTTTTCAAATCACATTTGACATTAGTGATACTGTGATACTATTGTTAAGTATCTTATAATTGTTTGCAATCCAAATTTTAAGTTTCAGTAACTTAAAGGGATAGTTTACCCAAAAATGAAAATTCTGTCATTAATTACTTGCCCTCATGTCGTTCCAAACCAGTGGTTCCATCTTGAACCACTGATGTCACATGGACTATTTTGACATCTTAACTGTTGCCTGTTTACAAACCCATTGTCCAACAAAGATATCATTTATTGACATGCTTTTTCTCCAAATTAACTTTATAACATAGTCAAGTGTTTGAAATAACCTTTTGTGCTCAGCCGTGGATTCATATCACAGAATGAGGCTGAAATCGTACTATTTTAGCATTGTAAAGGTTATGTCGATTAGCATTGCATTATAAATATACTTTACCCTTATAAAAGTACCCAAGATTGCTTGAAGAACACAGACAAACCATATATTGTAGCCATTGCATGTTTATTGTCTTCAAGTTTCCTCAGTTAATAGTTCTCTATCTGCGTTTTATTCAGGAGATTCCTGAAGCGTTGTCAGTTCTATTATTTCTGCTATAAGGCATATGTGAAGTTTCTGCGCAAGGGCGCCATCCGGCTTCAGAATCAGACAGAGCTTTACTGCTAAGTGTGTTTACACACATGGAATTTATCTTGGTGTAAGGAGCTTCTAGTACAAAAAGTACAAAAATTCAATTCACATTCCAGTGAATTAAACAGTCTTATTAAGAAAACTTTTCTCTAAAGAAACAGGATTCCCTAAATTATCGTCATTGATATCGGTATCGCAATAAATACCTGAAATTATCGTGATACATTTTTAAGCCCATTTCGCCCATCCCTAATAGACTAGAAGGTGCATTTTTCTAACTTAAATTGTTATAATTCATGAACGCTTTTGAATACAGACCTAAGATTGGTAGTAAACTCATTAAAAATATATATATTTTTATATTTTACATCAAATAAACATTTTACAAAATAGTTTTAATCCAACATTGATGTAAAATTAAAGCCATATGTCTAAATAAGTTGTTTGAAGTTGAGCAATTCTGCTTAGGCGTTATATCACAAATAGCCACCGGATGCCATCCGAATTCATTGAATTTGTATAAATATATGAAAATGTGTAAATTTCTCTCTAAATATTACATCTATCACACCAAATATGTAATCTTGACACTCAGACCTTTCCGACGATATGTATTTTGTCAAGATTATAAAAAGTTTTGATTCTAAAAGACTGTAATGCATTTTGTAATATGACACCCCAAGGGGGAGGAGCTTGCTAAAAGAATTTAAAGTACCATTTCCATGGTAACACAATGATTTCAAAATGATAGATACTTTCAAATGATATATACTTTATGATGATTACTAAAATGTGATAGGGAAACGAAAAAGAATTTTTGTGACAAGGGTCAGAACTCCTGTTATGATGTATATGTTTTGAGGTGCACACTTGTCATAAATTAATCTATTACTGTTCCCACATAATTTTTTAACAACAAACAGTGGTAAAATATCGGTGACATATATAGTGTTGCTGTCTATGCAGGGTCAGAAAGCTCTCGGATTTCATCAAAAATATCTTAATTTGTGTTATGAAGAGGAACGAAGGTCTTATTTGTTTGGAATAAATGACAGAACTATCCCAGGGTGAACTATCCCTTTAAAATTTGGTCTGTACGAAGCCCTGCAGATGACATCTGGGTTTAAAAAAACAAGATATTGTGGCCACAATTTATTATTTGCTCCCTTGTTTTAATCAATAGAGATTTAATTAAATACTTGAACAAATTAGCTGTGGTCGTGGCCACGGTTTAATTGAAACAAGGACACAGATTATTACAATGTGGTCACGATTTACCTAAAAAAGCGAACAAATTAACACATTATATCCACAAATTAAAAAAATGTGGGAGCATATTCTTAATCCATGTCATGTCATGTATAGGGCTTTATAAGTTCTGTTCCAAAACTATTATATGGATTTCCAGTATATCTACACCATTTTTATGATACTTTTTTTTATCTTGACAGCCCAGATTCCATTTGCTTTCATTTTATGGAAAAAGTTGTGGGGTTCTGCAAAAAAAATATTTTTGTGTTCTTTTGGTGAATAAACACTGACAGAATCTTTTAATTTCAAACCATTTTGTTATGTATACAAAAACAGCTTTGCTTGTTAAACTATTAGGAAGCAAAGCAATTACTATAACAGAAAAAGGTCACTGTGCCCTTGCAGGCACCGCTTTATTATTTTCCATTTTTGTAGACCATGGAAACATGGAAAAGACACTTCAAAGGACACTTCTTTATTATTATAATCACTTCCTGTTTTCTGATATAATAGGGACTGTTGTTTCTGCAGTCTAATCATGAAATTTAAGAGTTTATTTAGAATTTTTTGTAACATCTCTTTTGCAAGACATCTTAGATAATCAATGCAAACCCCCAGGGGGGTTTTCAACGCCCCTGACGGTTTTGCTGAGGTGCGTGGCTGTTCTAACCTAATTTACAGCGGAACCAGGCTACAGCAAACGTCAGAGAGTGGCTCATCAGAGAGAACATCATTGCCTCCCTCTCATTACATCCTGTCACTGCTGTAAACAGCAGGTCAAGCTTATACTGTGTAATTGGTCCACAGTGATGTTGATGGTGTTTACCTTGACTGCATTAGTAGACTTGTGCTAAAATGTCTGGGTACACTGTGCTCTTAAAAGGCAAAGGATGCAGTTTTTGTATAGACTAATAATGCTTTGCTTCCTAAACTTGCATTAAATCATAAATGCTATTGTTTTAAAGGCTGAGAAACTTATATCCTTTCCGCTGTAAAGCCACATAGTTATTGTCATAGAGCTCAAGGCTTGTTTCCATGGCAATGTACCCATAATTTTACAGCTGCCACCAATTACATCATTAACAACTGAAGAAGAAAGCTCTGGAAAATGTCTCTTCCAGACACTTCATCTAATGCTTTTCCCTTCTTCACATGAAGTTGTGATGTCTATATTGCTGTGCTTCAGTGAAATAGTGGAGAAATTTCTTTTTTAGCGAGACTCACAGATCCACACTCACCACACCACTGGAAAATCTATCAAGCCTGTTTTTTATTGTGGAAATTTGTATGACGTCCACACTGAAAGTGAGGGAATGGAACTACTACTGAAAGATTGAATTCTCCATTTTTAGGAACTTCTCTCACTCTTTCTCTCTCTCTCACACACACACACATATGTATTCGCACTTAAAGGGATAGTTCACCTAAAAATGAAAATTTAGGCATTATATAATCACCCTCATCTCAAGTTTTTTTTTTTTTCCATCTGTGAAATAGAAAAATAATTTAAGAAATTAAATGAATAAATAATGCCATTCAGGTTTGTACAAATGGCGTTATAGTGCCATGTAAAAAAAACTACGATTTTGAGATTAAAGTCGTAATATTTCAAGAATAAATTTGAAATTAGGAGAATAAAGTCAAAATATTACGAGAATAAAGGTCAAAATATTACAAGAATAAAGTAAAAATTATGAACAGTAATTCATAGCAATTACGAGATTAAAGTTATATTCCAAAGTTTCAGCTTTCAAAATCTGTCAGTTTTATAGCGAATACAAAAAACATGTCTATTACAGTAATGTTTTTACGCTTTTTAATGTGGAGTGACAGATCGCTGTATTCGTTTAAGTGGCATGTGAAACAGTCATCTTTCCGATTACAATGAGACATTTGTTTTATTAAATTAGGCTATATTGTTTTTTTCATTTCTTCTGATGTTCCTTCACATTTATACCCTGCTATAAACTTGAAAGAAAGAGGAAAAACACATTTATAATATGTATTTCATGATAAAACTGACAGAATTTGAAAGCTGAGCTGTGCTATATTAAAAGCAACAAAGCACAAGATTATTGTGATTATTGGATGGATGAATGGAAGACGTTAAATAATATTTCTAATCATGTAATATATTGTACTGTGAATAAAACAGCTTGTGAGTAGTCACTTATATACCTCAGAAAAGACAGCAATATAACTTATGTTAATGAGTTGGAGTCCACTTCAACCTTTAGAATGTTTTATTGTTGTTTTTAATTAAATACATGTGAGGAATGAAAGATTAGATGCCACAGATGTTTTTGAGGAGTAGGTGGTGGAATTTTCATAAAGAAAAGTATAATTTAATGAAACGAATGTCTTACTGTCTCACAATCTGTCATGTCACATTAAGTGTGAAGAGTGTAAAAAAACACATTATTGCAAGACACATTGTTTGTATTTCACTATAAAACTGATAGATTTTGAAAGCTGAGACTGTGTTTTATATTAAAAGTACCAAACGCCCAAAGCTTATTGCTATTATTGGGTGGCTGGCACACTAAATAAGCAATCAAAGATGTGAAATATTATTTCCAAGCATACTGTCCCTGCAAGCGTAACACATGGTATGATTTCTGCTAATAATCCCACATATATTCAAATAAATTCTGGTGACCTGGCAACTTCTGGTGCTCCCAATCTGGGCCATTTGCATGCACTGGCTGTACTCTCAAAATATTATAACTTATAACTTATAAATTTAATTCTCGTAACTTCGACTTTATTCTCGAAACATGTCAACTTTATTGTCATAATTACACCTTTATTCTCGAAACATTTCAACTTTATTCTCAAAACATTTCGACCCAGTTTTAAAATTTCGACTGTATTATCGAAACATTTTCACTTTATTCCTGAAACATTTCAACTTTATTGTCATAATTACACCTTTATTCTTGAAACATTTTGACTCATTCTTGAAATTTCGATTGTATTCTCGAAACATTTTGACTTTATTCTAAAAAATTTCAACTTTATTGTCATAATTATGCCTTTATTCTCTAAACATTTAGATTTTACTCTCAAATATTTCGACTCATTTTTGAAATTTCAGCTGTATTATCGAAACATTTTCACTTTATTCTTGAAACATTTCAACTTTGTTCTCAAAACATTTGAACTTTTTATGCTCTAAACATTTTGACTCATTTTTGAAATTTTTACTGTATTATCTAAACATTTTGACTTTATTCTTGAAACATTTCAACTTTATTCTCAAAACATTTCAACTTTATTGTCATAATTACGCCTTTATTCTCAAAATATTTAGACTTTATTCTCAAATATTTTGACTCATTCTTAAAATTTTGACTGTATTATCAAAACGTTTTGACTTTATTCTCGAAACATTTTCACTTTATTCTTGAAACATTTCAACTTTATTCTCAAAACATTTCAACTTTATTGTCATAATTACACCTTTATTCTCGAAACATTTTGACTCATTCTTAAAATTTTGACTGTATTTAAACATTTTGACTTTATTCTCAAAACATTTTGACCTTATTCTTGAAATTTTGACTTTATTTTCAAAAAATTTCGACTTTAATCTCGTAATTTTAGATTTTTTTTTATTTTTTAATGTGGCACTAAAACACCGGCGTAGGTTTGGACCAACATGACTATGAGAAAGTTTTTCTGACCTGTCCCTTTGAAGTTGCGATGTAACGAAAGTAGTGACAAATCTTTCCTTCTGTATTGTGATGCACATTTGAATGAAACAGAGTATGGAAAAAAAATGGAATTTGAAACACCTGCATGGATGAAGCATTCAACGGAAGATCAATAACACACGTTTAAAAAATAGGGTGAATTTGTTTTTATTTTTTATTTTTAAAGGGGTCATCGGATGCAAACTTCACTTTTTCATGTTGTTTAAAAATTAATGTGTGTTGGCAGTGTATGTACAAATCTACCCTATAATGATAAAAATCCATGCAGTGGTTTTTAATGAATCTGTAAAAATAATATTCCCTTTTTCAAATCGAGACATTCTTAGATGCCCCTCCCATGATAGTTGATTGACATGAGCTCTTACCTCAGATCAGCTGTCACAGTCCAGTAACTTTCCTTGTTTCGATGCCGAAGCAGGGATGTAAGTTAGACAAGAATATCTCCGACTGAGCAATTCAGGTGTTGTGTTGCTGGATGTAATAATGAACATAGTGGTCGTCATTTACTCCCGACATCTGAGTGGCTGAAGATGCAGTAGATTATGTTTGTGAAGGGAATGGGCCTCCCGATCTGCATATATCCGTCTATGTTCGCACAAATCATTCATGATCCAGCTTCACTTACAGAAGAAGTGTGTATAAGCGTTTTTTTATGAATCTTTGCGATCACCTTTCCTTATAACGTGGTAGTTAGGAAGTTTAGCGGCTAAATGCAGCTAAATGGAGCTAAACAAGATCATCACTCCCCAGAGAGAAGAGAGGGGCGGGGTTAGCAGAGCTCATTTGCATTTAAAGGAACGACCCCTTAGAATGAGATGATTTTTGCAGAGCTCATTTTGGGAAGGTAAAAAGGGTGTTGTTTTACGCAACCATTGAGAATTTTTAATCAAAGTATATTAAAGACTTTTCATTAAGACCCTAAAGAATCATATAAACTTGTGGAAAATGGGCATCCGATGACCCCTTTAAAACTTACTGATATTCGAAGTATGAAGAAAGCTGCCCTGATAAAAAAAAATCTATATATATAAAAAAATCTTGTCCTTTATGTCCCAAAGAATTAAAAATCTGGCTCTCACTTCCACCTCCAGGGTGACATCCTGTTCCAGCCTTAATTAGATGTGATTAATTTGCATAATATCTTGGATGATATGAGTGGGTGGAATGATCCTCTCGGCCAACATTCTGGATGCATTTCACTAAGGTTGAAGTTATTAGGCTTTGAGTTATGATTGGGTTTTTGATTAACATGATAGTTAGGTTTTGATTTGTTTCATAGCCATGGGGTGTTTCAAAAGCTATATAGTTTACACAAAAATGAAAAATTCTGTCATTAATTACCCACCCTCATGTGGTTCCAAACCCGTAAGACCTTAATTCATCTTCGGAATACAAATTAAGAAATTTTTGATGGAATCCAAGAGCTTTCTGACCCTGTATAGACGGTAACACAACTGACAAACTCAGAAAGGTAGTAAGGACACCGTTAAAACAGTCCATGTGACATCAGTGATTAAACTGTAATGTTATGCAGCAACGAGAATGGACAAAAAGCTCTCAGATTTCCTCAAAAATATTTTAATTTGTGTTCCGAAGATGAATAAGGGTCATATGGGTTTGAAATGACATAAAGATGAGTAATTAATGATACAATTTTAAGGTTAAACTTTAAAGCATACAAGGATACCAGGTCATTTAAATTTCTTTCCCCATTAAGCATCATTGACCCACGCATAACTGCTGCAGCTGCCATTACATAACACGCATGAGTCATAGCATTAGATGCCTCCGTCAATGCTTTTCTACTCTATGAAGTTTGCTTTTTTGTTTTTATGTTGTAGATGAAATCCAGCATGAACTTCTCCTCACACACAGTCTGCTTGTGCAAAACAAAACAGAGAGAACTATTATTATATCCCACAACTTCAACCAGTGTCACTGTGTTTTTGGTGATAAAGGCAGCAAAGTTAGCTGTGGAGTTTTGTCTGAGATGTCATATTGAGGTTTTTCATACTGTTGTGTGTCCTCCTCTCACTCAGCCTTTTGAGAGAAGAAAAGACTTTGTTACATAAACCCGATTGACTGAGGCCTAAGTGAGAAACCAGGCTGCTGAGAAGGGGATTTCATCTGATACCCTGTGAGCTTTGAAGCAGTCTGTCTGATGAGAACAGCTCTGTCTCTGGTTTGCATGGACACGAGCACTGCACGTAAGCGGTCAGTTGAGCTGTCATTTGTGGTGAGAGCTGTTTTTCTTTTTGTTCCTTGCTTTGGACGTCTTGATGATGATATTTACCATACACATTGTATCTTTAGTCACCTCAACAGCTGCTAAAGGAACACTCCACCCAAAAATGAATCAATTACTTATCCTCATGCTGTCCCAGATGTATGTGACTTTCTTTCTTCTGTGGATGCAAACAGACTCCTAGAAAAATAATCCATCTCTGTGAGTCCATATGTGTAAAAATGAATCTCTAGAAGTTAATGCTTGTAAAACAATGCAAAACGACGCAAACTTTTTAAACTATAAACTATCCATTATGGCCAGCTGTCAGCACACTGTGAATGTTGACACGTTGTGAACATGATGTAAGTGCATTGTGAAACAGGGCTCCAGACAAAAAAAAAAAAAACACTTAAGAGCCATTGGCTCCTATAAGAATCAAAACAGGCACCAGATGATTAAACGTGTTTAATTTATTTAATTTTTTAAACACCTTAACATTTCAGTCATACTATTATGTTTTTATGTCTCCAGTCGTTTTACAGCATCAGCATTTTAATCCATCTTGTAGATGACCTGAGAACTAAGGTTCACTTGAAGTGGGAACTAAACATCTTTTTCAACTTGAGAACTATATACCGTCACAAAGAATTGTTTATTACACAGAATCTGTGCCAATATCATGGACCTCCTCAATGTATCCTTTGTTTTTCTTCATTAGTAACATGCAATTGTATAGTACTGGTATTGAATTTTATCTTGAACTGTCTTTTTATCTTTAACTGTCCTGAATAAGATATTTCACATAAAAGACATTTACATAGTCCATAAGAGAAAATAATAGCTGAATGTATTAAAATGACCCCGTTCAAAAGTTTACATACGCTTGAATCTCAATACTGTGTTGTTACCTGAACGATCCACAGTTTAGTTTAGTGATAGTTGTTCATGAGTCCCTTGTTTGTCCTGAACAGTTAAACTGCCTGCTGTTCTTCCGAAAAAATCCTTCAGGTCCCCCAAATTCATTGTTTTTTCAGCATTTTTGTGTATTTCAACCCTTTTCAACAATGACTAAGATTTTGAGATCCATCTTTTCACACTGAGGACAACTGAGGGACTCAGTCATATGCAACTATTACAGAAGGTTCAAGTGCTTACTGATGCTTCAGAATGGAAAACAATACATTAAGGGTGTAAACTTTTGAACAGAATGAAGATGTGTACCTTTTTCTTAAATATTTCCTAAATATCATATTTTTTTCATTTAGTACTGCCCTTCTAGAAGCTACAGAAGATACTTATATGTTTTCCAGAAGACAAATAAGCTAAATTTACCCTGATCTTCAAATTCTAAAAGTTTTCACCCCCCCAGATCTTAATGCCTTGTGTTTTCTTCTGGAGCATCAGTGAGCGTTTGAACCTGCTGTAATAGTTGCATATGAGTCCCTCAGTTGTCTTCAGTATAAAAAAAATGTATCTCCAAATCATACAGTCATTGCTGGAAAGGGTTCAAATACACAAAAATGCTGAAAAACCAAAGAATTTGTGGGACCTGAAGGATTTTTCTTAAGAACAGCAGGCAGTTTAACTGTTCAGGACAAACAAGGGACTCATGAACAACTATCACTAAACAAAAAAACAAAACAAAACAAAACAAAAAAAAAACAGCTGTGGATCATTCCAACTTTTTGTTGTGCAGTTTATTATGTCAACATAACAAAAATGTGATCGCAAAACATGCAGGAAAAAGCATGCACATTTTTAATAAAATTGATATAGTCGCCAGTGGCAATCTCAGCAAAAAATCACTCGCAAGTTAATATTTTTGGTCGCAAATGCCCTGTAAAATGTCAATTCTTGAGTGTTTCACAATGCACTTGCATCACACTTCACAACGTGTTCAGAGTTGGTTGAAATTGATGGTTTGTAATTCCATAGTGACTTTTTTAAGTTCATTCCCTTGGAATGAAACCCATGACCTTGTTGTTGCTAGTACCATGCTCAACTGTTTGAGCTAGAGGAATGTGCCAATCAGGAATCCATTGCGCATCAGCACTGACAGTAACTGGGCAACTTGATATTCTGTATTCTGCACGGCAGTGGTATCAAGTATCTGGTAAAAAGTGCTTAGCTGATTTGCTTTACATAAGAATTTTATGCATTTTGTGTTTATTTGGTTGTGCAAATCTGTATTTCTACATGGCTTTTTTGTATTCCTTTGTAAAGAAGCTTCCTGACTGATCCACCATACAGGTTCATAGCAGAACCTTGCCTATATTTAAGTTTTGTACTTAGGTGTTGAACTTAATACTGTCAGATGTATATACAAATGAGCTCAAAGGTCAGTCTGCTAACTGATCACATTTCTGTGTGGTTCCCATGCCAGGGTCTAGTGTACTGCAGTGGTATATGAACTGTAACTGTTGTTCTGTCAGTGATTGACTAGCTTCTGTGTTATACATACAATTATTTTCCTGTTTAGAAGTGCAGAGTCAGCTGGCAACATCGGGAACTGCTTGTTCTTTGCCAGCATACTCATTAAAACAACCCGAGTTTTAGTTCTCTTTAAGTATTAACAGCCATTTCCCATGATGCACTCTCTGTGCCATGCAAGGCTGTGGTAACTGGGGAAGATCTATCATTAGCCCATTAATAAGTATTTGTAGTATTAAAGGGAACTTGAACTCAGAATTGACCTGGTTTACTTTTTTGTGCATATTTTCTGATTACACTGTGCCTGATTCATTCCAAATAAGAAAGGTCTGTCTTCATAATCTTTTTTTTTGGCTGATGTTATAAATCCCTCCTACTTTTTAAACCCTCCCCCCATCCTGGCTCCTTTTTGGTGTTTAATGTCCACTCTTTGCAATGAAGGCAATCAAGTTCCACCTATTTTTTTCTTACTGAATATCCAGATTCACTTGGAAATATGATTATGGGTTATAAGTTGAACATAGCTACCTGCTGTATTTAATAATAAGCACAACAGTCCTTAAATGTGTGTTTAAACAGAGTATTTGATTAAATGAAGACATACTGCATCTTAGGAATGGTAAAATTACATTTCATACAGTGTGTATTGTATATGAGGATAATTGTGATTGATGAAGACTCCATGTTTGCAGAGTAGAGAAGGTCTGAAACCCTCCTCTAATGGATCATCCCGTGTCAGTGCTTGCCTGGATTTCCCATGATTAAAGGAGTAGATTATCTCTGGAACTGGCGCCCTATATTTGTACAGTGTACGCGGTGTAAGATTAAGCAAACCAGCTAGTGGGTCAGACTGGACTCACTGACTGACTGATTCTGGCTCTCTTACACAGTCATGATCATCTCTCTTTCTATTCGTCTTTATCTTTTCATTCAGCATTCGCTCAATGACGTCTCACCAAATATTAGTACACATATAGAAGTAAAATGAGAAACTGTTTTCACCCAAACTGTTGTTCTTGCTCCAACACATTTTTCCATAGCATCACCATCATACATGTATACTGTAATAGTTCCTCTTTTCCCATCTGATTCTCTTTTAACCTGCTATTTGAGAAAAAAAAATAAGGTCAATAGGTCAAATGAAAGAGATACAGCAAAAGCGAAACAGAGATAAGGTTATAAATAAGGTTATCTTGTGGCTTTTGTGTACTGTCTCTAACCCATTGTGTATACACAGTATACAAAAACAGTCACATGAGTACAATGTTAAATCCTCATACAAGCATAGTATTTATACAAGCAGATAATACATGAATTACTGCATTAGCTAAGTTTCTGGAGTGTGCACCAGTGGACACTTTGCAAAGAGAAGCCATTTTCAAAGTTAGAAGTCGTTCTTTGTGGTTAAATTGTACTTGTTTAACAACACTGTGTTGTTTTGTTGTCACAAATGATGTTAGTACAAGTAGATTTTTGTCATTTTTTAATTATCATCCTTCAGGATTCTGTTTGGCCTTTAAGTTTTAAAAGTAGGACTTTTATTTGATCAGAAACGAGAAGCGGTGCAACATAGCGGAGACTCACATCTGCTCCTGCATTTGAAGCTCCATTGCTCAATCTCTGAGTTAGTTTCTGTTTTTTAACTGTCCTGTCTAATAATAATAGATAAAGCTCTATAATAGTCCTATACTGTCAGTATTTGGCAAACATGCAGTTATGCATGTATTTAATTTTTTGAATATCTAATACATATTTAATTCTACAAACCTCACAAACTTTGACAAGATCTTATATTTCATAGAGTGGCATACAGTGTTGACAAATATCATGCATAAATGCATGTATGCCCTAAAATTCAAGATATTCAAGTATGTGTTTTTTGTCTCATATTTATCACGTATCACAAAATCACAGGGGTAGCAAGAACAATATGACACAAGATTAAATGTGATTTTATACAACAATTCAGTAAAGAAGTTGATATTGATCAGATTTAGTTTCTTATTTAGAGTACTGTTTCATAAAAATATATATATTTTAATATAAACATTAAAGGGATAGTTCACCCCCACCCCGAAAATTAAATTCTGTCACCATTTACTCACCCTCATGTCGTTTCAAACCTTTCTTTTGTGGAACATAAAAGAAAGTATTTTGAAGACTGTTGGTAACAAAGCTTGTTTCCATGACTTTTATTAAATGAACAAAAATGGTGAGATGTTTCTCAAATTACCTTCTTTTAGGTTCCATAGTTTACATTAGGCCGTTGTAAAATGTTTATGTGTAATAAATTTTATGTTGAATCAAATAAAATATTTCTTTGTAAAGCTAATTTGTAATGTCTACTAGATACTTTCTAATTTAACACAAAAACAGCTTTAAATTATCTTTTGTGGGTATTTTCACTGTCAAATTTTGTGATTAATTAGATTAATTAATCAACACATCATGTGATTAATTATATTAAAATTTTTATCAACTGACAGCCCTAGTATTTACACTTTTTATATTAAAGGTCACTTTGTACAAGAGAAAAAAATTATATCCCATATCAGTGCTGAGAAATGACTGTCCATGACTGATATTTTTAGAGCTTGCGAATTAATCACAAATTCAATTTATCATCTGGCACATTAATGATATATTATTACTTTCCCTCTTACATTATAAATAATCTCAAATGCAAGATTAGCATGCAGTTCATTCAGAGTCATTTGATTCACTGACTAAATCAGACTGTAGTTTATTGTTTTGTCAATGGGGAATAGATCAGTTTTTGTCAATAGCCACATCAGCGTCTGGGAACTGTCTGTTTGTTTCTGTGCATCCATTAAATTTTAATACGTATCAGTCATTTTACATAGAGAACAACCAGAGATTTCCATTTTCCTTTGTTACTCTAATGCATGCATTTGTATTTGCATATGTGAGAGAACAGACTGAAATCTGAGTGTAGTTTTACCATCAATAATTTATAGCTCCATTAAGTAATACCTTCAGATTTTGTATTTATGACAAAGTTTGAATGTAAAATCAAACTACTTCCACATCAATACCTCAGACATTAATGTGTTAATCAATTAAGATTTTATGTTGCGTTTTTCAGAGCATCATTTATTATTTCTGGGGGTTAAACATTTTGCTGATGCTTGTGGTTCATTACATAATATGTAATTAATTGGTTTATGCACAATCCAATGTTTTAGAAATGCAATGTGTCTGAACTAAAAGGACATAAGAGCCACAATTAAATTATAGAGTACTTACATATATAGAGTACTTACTATTGCAGGAGACTTTTTGTGTTTTATGTGTTCCTGCATTATAATGACCTAAGAATAGCCAAACTTGTGAACCACCCATAGAATAATTTGGTTTCTATCACACAGTGAATAATGACTAATAAATCTGAGCTGGAAAAAGTGTGTTCTCCTAATTAGCATTTTTTGTGCTATTTCTGGCTGTTAGAAGTCAGATCTTCATTCTTTCTCCTGTCCGGTCCACATTCTACACAGTATAGGTTCAGAGAGGGCCTGGTCTCTCTTTGTGCTGCATTTCCACATGAAGAACAATGCTAACACTGTCCTATGTTCTGATTAGCACTGTGCTGGATCAGTGTTAGCGATGTGTGAGCATAGCCAGAGCCTGTGGCCGCCAAACTTAAGCCAAACTCCAGCCGTGAGAGAAACTCTCTTTGTCCTGATGTAACCTCATAGTACACAGGGCTTTATATACATGTGAATTAAAGCCCAACTGTGCGCGCAACAAGAAATGCGCATTGAAACTACAGTGTGTAATTTCTGCTCCATTATACTGCTAAAAATTGTCAATGATGATTTTTAAATAATACTGCAGTTGATAGGCAGGACTTTGATTCTTAAATCCGCCATATGGTGATCTGCAGGGATGATGTACTTTTTTAGGCCAAATACCAGAGCATTTTAGCACTTTCAGTTCCATCGTACTGAAGTCAGTGGTTTTTCTGAATGGGTTTTTGGTTAAATGCCTGAAGTCTGTGGTCAACACAAGCTCAAGACATTTCCACATTTTATTCTACAACATAAACTACGTCAAAAGTACCTCCTTATGATTTTAAAGGGGTCATCGGATGCCCATTTTCCACAAGTTGATATGATTCGTTAGGGTCTAAATGAGAAGTCTATGATATACTTTGGTTAAAAGTTCTCAATGGTTGTGTAAAACAACACCCTTTTTACCTTGCCAAAATCAGCTCTTCAAAAATCATCTCATTCTGATCAAGGCTGCTTTAAATGCAAATGAGCTCTGCTCGCCCCCGCCCCTCTCTTACTTTAACCGCATTTAGCCATGTTTAGCCACTAAACTTGCTAACTAACACATTATTAGGAAAGACGATCGCAAAGATTCATAAAAAAACCTTATACTCACTTCTGCTGTAAGTGAAGCTGGATCACAAACGATTTGCGTGAACATAGAGGGATATATGTAGATTTGCCTTCACAAACACATGTAATCCACTGCATCTTCAGCGGCTCAGATGTTGGGAGTAAAGAACAACCACTATGTTCATTATTACATCCAGCAACACAACACCTCAATCGCTCAATCGGAGATATTCTTGTCTAACTTACATCCCTTCTCCGGAATCGAAACAAGGAGAGCGGACTGTTACAGCTGATCTGAGGTAAAACGCTCATGTCAATGAACTATCGTGGGAGCAGCCTCTGTCGGTGTGACGCCACACCGCATCTGAGAATGGCTCAATTTGAAAAAGGGGATATTATTTTTACAGATTAATTAAAAACCACTGCATGGATTTTTATCATTATAGGGTAGATTTGTACATACACTGTCAACACACATTAATGTTCAAACAACAAAAAAGCTTGTACTTGTCTTAAAAAAGGTCATGAACGTCATCACACCGAAGATGTAAACTCGTCTACTCACTAGTTGGCTTTCACAGCCTCGCTGTGTTTACAATCACACTTTTGCAAAATATTTCAGGGAACCTTTTAGGGAAAATGTTCTTAAAGGGATAGTTCACCCAAAAATGAAAATTCTGTCATTAATTACTCACCCTCATGTTGTTCCAAACCCGTAAGATCTTCATTCATTTTTGGAACACGAATTAAGATATTTTTTATGAAATCTGAGAGCTTTCAGACACTGCATAGACAGCAAAGCAACTAAGTTTAAGGCCCAGAAAGGTAGTAAAGACATTGTTAAAATAATCCAAGTGACATCAGTGGTTCAATCTTAATTTTATGAAGCTACGAGAATACTATTTGTGCACAAAGAAAAAAAAAAGACACTTTCTTCTCTTTCGTGTCAGTTTTCAGTGCGTGTTCACAAGAGTACCACATTGCATGCGATCACACGATCATGGTAAAATTCATGCAGTCGTGGTAAAGTTGATGATTGTATTTAGGCTTTAAAATCCATAAAGCTAGTGTTCATTCATGAATACTGTCATGATCAAACCATGTAAGAGTTCTAAAGTTTTGTTGACCAGAGAGCTTATTTTTTTGCCATGATCCAAAAGCCAATGGAAAAATCTTATTGGGTTTTTGCCGAGGGAACCAGGGCCATGCTAACTTCTGAGTTGGCCAACAGAAATACATCATCACTGCTGCACTCTGTAGGCATTAAGATTTCTTTCACAGGTCATTCCATGAAATCGCTGCTTTTTGCATCCCTAAGAAACAATCAGACATAGATTTAATATAACAATAAATAATTGTGCAATTTAAAAACATAGCAATACTATGTATGCTTTCATCAATATTGCATCATAAAAGTTATAAATATTATTATTTTTTTAAAGTTATATTTATGGGCTTTTTACACCTTTATTATGAGAGGACAGTGGAGAGCTGACAGGAAAGTACTGGGAGGAGAGAGGGGAATAGGGAATTACTATGATTTTTCTTTTTCAGCAGGACTTTTAATTTGCAAAATGATAAAAAATCACATTTGCATATTGTTGTAAATATAGTCTCATTGTTAAGCAATGTTTCTGACAGAAGTATGCATTTTTTCTATAAAAGACTAATCATTTTATTGGTGTCCCCTGATTTCATGTCAGCCCTGTTACCCTCATTAAAAGCCCTTGTAAAGAAATGTACTTTCAAGTGACATAATTTCTAGGAAGTTACATAATCTCTCAATCAGGATTATAACACTAAAAACATAGGCATGTTTCTGTCACTCCTCTATGTTGTCCTATTTTTGATGATTTATTAAGCTTGACTAAGGGGGGGCCATCATGCAATGTCAAGCCTGTTACAATTTTTAAAATGTAAACTATGAGCTAGCAATTAGCAAAATTGTTTAAAACCATCAAACCTATTACTGTCAACCTGTTACTTTTTAGCATAACAGGTTTTGTTAAAATGTTAAGAGTCAAAAGTAGTCACAAAATAATAAATTACATAGCCTGAGATGGCACAATACAATTTCTTGTCATTTTAAGGTGTCTTCATTTCATGGATATTTAAAAAATATTGAATAATTTTTTTTTTTTTTTTTTTAGGTGGAAAATGCAACAATTTCATGAAATGACCGTCATTCATATTTCTACTAGTGGACTAACTCATCCTAAATAATAGTATTTTCTACCAGTTAAAATGCTCAAACAAAACAAGAATATTTGTTTTGATATTGAAGTTTAAGAAAATCAGCCTTCAAATGGTTACAGTACATACAGTGTTCTGCATATTAAGCTAGGATATGACTTAGGATATTAACTTTGAATAAAAATCATACATGTCCTGAAAAACAGACAACTATTAATATAAATCTGCCTGAGAGATACAGAAACAATTGATCTGCTGGTATTTAATGGTATAAAAATATGAAAGCACTTTGTTTTGTGCCTGTAGATGGCAGAAGAGCCTAATCATGGCACAATTTTCCTGACTACTGACTGTCTGAAAAGTACTGATCTGAGCTAATAGTGTGCTGACGTTTCTCAGCTTTGTAGCCATTAATGTACTTTTAACGCTCTGTTCTCTTTCTCTCTCTATACCCTTTCCTGTCTCTTTAATTTTCTCTCCCATGAAACACCTGCTGTTTAATTATTCAAACTGCAAGCGAATTTTCTCATTTTTTCCCTACACCAATTATTTCCATATGCGCATACACTGTTATATGGATTTGTTTTTAGCAATGTTGTGTGCTTTGTCCTTTGTGTGTGTGTGTGTTAAAAAGAATGAGTTTTCAGCCTCATATAATAATGTCCAGTGCTGAGTATTACAATATTGTCTCTATGGCAGCCACACACATTACATCATACTTTTGCACTGAGTCACCTGGACCACCAGGCCTCTGACGTCAGTAACCCAACGACCCGGTCCAGCTCAGAAATGAAATCCAGACGCAAACCAAAACAATATGCACAAAACATGCCCTCAAGGAGCAAAAATGAAGCAAATAAACTTCAGGCTCCAAGTAACAAATGTTAGAAATAGACTTTCATACAAGCAGACTGGACTCACATGAAAGCAGAACAGCTCACACTGTAATTCATGGAATTAAAAAACAACATGTAAAACTTTTGTTTTATTTCAGTAATATCTCATGAGGTTTCTTTTTGCTAGTTTTTTAAATTACACTTTGGCAGTTGTATTACTCTTATGAATTTTAAACTAGAAAATTTTGAAAATGTTAGTAGTGTTTTTCATGTACAACTAGCCGCCACAAATGATAGGGTTTTGTGGGTGGTTGTCAGGGCTTTGCTAGATGCATGCTAGCCAGCATGGTCTGGGGGGTTGCTTACTTTCCCAGATGAGCCCACTTACTCTGACTCTATGATATTCTCTATTTGGACACATTTAGTCTGAAATCGCATATAAACATGAGAAATGTTTAACATTTAGAATTAAGATAAATTCAAATCTAGCCTTAAAGGGACACTCAACCCAAAATTGTTTATTCAATCTCATGCAAACCAGGTTGCATATGACTTTCTCTGTCACGTCTCGCTTGAGATTCACCCGTGTCAGTTCACAACACGCTGATGTTGTGATTCACTTATATTCACTTACTTACATTTAGGTCAAGCGTGAACTCAACCCTTTCATATATACAAGTACGACAGTCTGCTGTTTTTTTTACACACATCAACTGTTTATTATATTCTTTTTAGAGCATCAACATTTGGACATCCATTGCTTGAACACATTTGGATGGTTTATTTTTGTAAATAGTTTTGTTTGTGTCCTTTTGAACAAAAAAAGTCAAAAGCATCTGGGATGGCTTGAGGATGAGTAAATAATGAGAGAATTTTCATTTTTGGGTGGACTATTCCTTTAAAGGGGTCATTGGATGCAAAGTTCACTTTTACATGTTGTTTGAACATTAATGTGTGTTGGCAGTGTATGTACACATCTACCCTATAATGATAAATATCCATGCAGTGAATTTTAATTAATCTGTAAAAATAATACCTCCTTTTTCAAATCGAGCCATTCTCAGATGCCTATCGGTGTGGCGTCACACCGACAAAGGCCACTCCCACGATAGTTGATTGACATGAGTGTCTTACCTCAGACCCGCTGTAACAGTCCGACCTCCATTGTTTCAATGCAAGAGCAGGGATGTAAATTAGACAAGAATATCTCAGATTGAGCGCTTGAGGTGTTGTGTTGCTGGATGTAATAATGAACATAGTGGTCTGAGCTGCTGAAGATGCAGTAGATTATGTTTGTTTGTGAAGGGAATGCGCCTCCCGATCTAGATATATCCGTCTATGTTCGCGCGAATCATTCGTGATCCAGCTTCACTTACAGAAGAAGTGATTATAAGGGTTTTTTTATGAATGTTTGTGATCGCCTTTCCTAATAACTTGCTAGTTAGCAAGTGTAGTGGCTAAACACAGCTAAATGCGGCTAAAGTAAACAGGCTCGTCACTCCACAGAGAGAAGAGAGGGGCGGGGCGAGCAGAGATCATTAACATTTAAAGCAACCTCGACTAGAACAGGATGATATTTTGCAGAGCTGATTTTGGCAAGGTAAAAAAGGTGTTACCAAAGCATGTTATAGACTTTTCATTAAGACCCTAAAGAATCATATCAACTTCTGGAAATTGGGCATCCGATGAACCCTTTAAGGCCAGAAATACACTTAAAACAGGGGCGTTTCCTCTGAGGAGGCAAGTAAGGCAGTGCCTCTTTAAAAAATTGGATGAGAATATAAAATCATAGTACAAAAATAAAACAACTCGAATATTACAAAATCTGACATAAAAAGTGTATAAATCACTTATTGTGAAGTAAAACTGTACAAAAGTGACATCAGCAGGTAAAGTTATAGCAGGAGACCATTGAGTTTTAACAGACCCCTAAAGTGTGCGATGGGTTTGTTGGGGGGTAATTAAGAATGACTAGGGGAAAGTCATGTGAGAGGAGGCAATGCCTCTGTCGTGATTTGATTGGATATGACTGGTCATGATTTGTGGTTAATTGATGCTATAATAATGGAAAGACTAATTTAAAAAAGTCTAATTTCTTTGGTTTTTCAGGATTTTTGTGTATTTGAACCCTTTCCAACAATGACTGTATGATTTTGAGATTCATCTTTTCACACTGAAGACAACTGAGGGACTCATATGCAACTATTACAGAAGGTTAAAATGCTCACTGATGCTCCAGAAGGAAAAACAATGCATTAAGAGCTGGGGGGTGAAAACTTTTGAACAGAATAAAGAAGTGTACTTGTTTTGCCTAAATATAATATTTTTTCATTTAGTACTGCTCTTCAGAAACTTTTTACAAGATATTTACATGTTTCTCAGAAAACAAAATAAGTTAAATTTACCCTGATCTTTAAATTCAAAAAGTTTTCACCACCAGATCTTAATGCATTGTTTTTCCTTGCGGAGCATTAATGAACATTTGAACCTTCTGTAATAGTTGCATATGAGTCCCTCAGTTGTCCTCAGTGTGAAAAGATGGATTTAAAAATCATATAGTCATTGCTGGAAAGGGTTCAAATACACAAAAATGCTAAAAACTGTGGATCGTTCAGATGATGACTGATGATCCGAAAATAAGTTTATTATTAAAAAGTACAGCTGAATATCAGTTCATAAATAAAATATATAATTGTTTAAGTAAAATTTGTTGTTTAAATTGTTACTGCCTTGAGTTATTTTGGAAAAAAATCTAAAACACTAAACTGATGAGACTTGTGACTTGTGATGTGTTACTTAGTGAGGATTACTACATACTCTTACATTTTTGATGTTCAAAAGTTGTATATTTTCACATGTATTTAATAAAAAAGAAAACAAAATTGCCAGGCAGTAGTTGCATTTGCCTTTTTAAAGCAAATGAAATCTTTTTTATGTGTTCCCAAATAGAGAAAGGCTGTGTAGAGCATTGGTATTATTTTAATGAATCTTAATGAATATTTTAATGAATCTTGAGTCTTGAGGAGTTTTGTGTGAGGGACTGAAAGACAAAAAGTATGCATGCTTTTGATCTTCCCTTTGTCTGATATGCTGTCATGAATGTGTGTGAGTGTGAGCAGGATAGAGCGTTTGAAGCTGAGCAGTGATGTGTCTGTACTGAAAATGTCCT
Source organism: Labeo rohita (assembly GCF_022985175.1). Classification (NCBI taxonomy): domain Eukaryota; kingdom Metazoa; phylum Chordata; class Actinopteri; order Cypriniformes; family Cyprinidae; genus Labeo; species Labeo rohita. The sequence continues at coordinate 9,135,866 of NC_066874.1, read as the reverse complement.
TTTCTTTGTGTTCATTAGGCTTAGCATTCTTTTTGGTCAAAAGAGGCCCTTGAAAAGAACGTTGCAAGAAGTCAGAGAGGCGTCTTTATGTTCTTAAAAGCAGTTTGTATTTGGTATTTCTTACAGGAGGACTTATAATGAGTGTGGCAAAATTACAATAGTCCAAAAGTTGTGTAGGAATACGTAGCAAAAAAAAAAAAAAGACACATGATTGGTGAAGGCCTTTGGCCAGCACCAATCAGTGATCATGTCACTGCACCACCAGTGAAGCGTGAGCTGCAGGCTTTAATAAATCTGCTCTAAATGTAATGCCAAACTAATGTCTGGTGATCCGGAGCAGGGGGTTAAGTCAGTCTTAACACAGACGAACACAACATACGAGATGTACAATATATTAATATTTAAAGGCATATTGCTGTCAAACAAAAATACATGCTTACATTACATTTGCACATACACTTGACACACATAATGCACTCTGATGTCATGTCTGAGATATGCTCATACAGTATGTGGCCACACACGTCACCCCCATTCTTCAGCTCCTTGCAGCATGTCATCCCTGATATGTCTGAGTCATTTACTCTAAAGTAGGTGACTGTGTCAGTGGCCAATGAAATATTAACACACATTGACAGAAGGGGCTTTTCTGCACTTTCAGCTAGTGAAGCCTTTAGTTACGGCCTTAATGCATGTTTGTAGCCTGATACCCAGTTTGACCAATTTTTACTCACATTCGTACAGTATTTCTAAACATAAAATATAAACATTACATTCTTAAAATGGCCCACTGCATAGACTAAACACACACTTTCACTCATCTAAACATAGTAATTATATTACATTCATATCCCATTACAGTAGTTTCTTTACGGTTAATGCTGTCATTAAAATACAATTTCTTTTGTTATACTGTATGTGAAATTTAAAGCATACATTTGATGTCCAACGAATGCATGTATAACACAACAAAACATATATTTTAGTCAATATTACTGTGCTCCATGTGGTTGACACATGTGAACGTGCCAGCACTCCTTTAGTGAAGTGTGAGATGGAGTTTAATGGAGCAAATTGACCAAAACGTTAAACTTTATGGAAAATGGAAATGCTCATGTGGCTTTCTAACATTTACCTTTAAGGAAATAACTGTCAAATTTAAATTATGTGCTGGAAAGAAAAAACATACGCAACACCTGACAGGGTGCGTTGACAGGCGAGTTTGTTTGAAGCAAATATGGAGAATATAATATAAAGCATTCTCATTTTTAGGATAACTGGCAGCTGTGGTTGCCAGAATTTTACTGTAAAAATACGGGTTTTACGGATTTAGATTAAATTTACATTTAAATACCGTAATTTCATGAATTTATATAATGTTAATATACCAACTTATTGAAGTACTGAAATGAGTGGTAATGAGAAAGTCACATGATCAACTTACCGTTAACCAATTAATACGCTTTTTCTGTATCATTTTTACAGTTTTATTTTACAGTGTAAAATTACTTTAGTAATTATGTTCAAGGCATGTTGTGAGTATTTACTTTATTAGTATGTAAAAAAGCAGAAATACAATATTTAGTCATTTAAAATAATTAAAGCAATGGAATAATAAACTGAAAAATAATAAGTAATTATAAATTAAATAATAGATGATGTGTAATATAATTTAAAAAATAATAAAAGTATATATAAAACAAAAAATTCGGACACCTAAGACACCTAAAACATTAAAATAATTGTTATCAATATCTGTCTTAAAATATTGGTCGATTTCTAGTGTTAAAGGAGACCTATTGTGCCCCTTTTCACAAGATGTAATATAAGGGGCCATTTACACATTTTATGCATTTTGTTTATGCATAAACTTTTTTAAGCGCATAATTTTGAAAAAGAGTTTTAAAGTGCATGTTTTTGAAAACGCCATTGCTATCATTTCCGTTTAAACACCCAATACGGTAATCTTTGAAAATGGTGATGTCATGTGCATGCGTAGTACATGTTAGGTATGTATCATGCAGTACGTGTCGATTTTACTTCCCTACAGGTACTGTTTACTAACAAGGTGACAGCGCCAACTACTGGCCTGGCATACATAAAACAGCATTTTTGGCAGTTTTAGTGGATATGTGTGAACAGGAATCGTTTTGAAAACGTTTTTCCTGTATACGTGAAACTTTTCAAAAACACATGTTGTCATGTAAACATAGCCTAAGTCTCAGGTGTCCCCAGAATGTGTCTGTGAAATTTCAGCTCAAAATACCCCAAAGATAATTTATTATATAATTTTAAAAATGCTTATTTTGGGTGGAAGCATAAACACCCTTTTTTCATGCATGTCTCTTTAAATGCAAATGAGCTGCTGCTCCCCATCCGCTTTTTTTTCAGATCAGGGCTGTCCCTTCACAGCTCATACCTTAGAAACTCTGCTAAAAAACGTCTCTTTATTTTTGATTATCATTTCTATCCTGCTGAAATCATGTGTTTTAAACCATATAAATTTAAACTTCTGATATACGGTTTTCTGAACACACACATCCAAAGCACGCACGCAGAAAGTGGCTGTCACACAGCATGTGAGTACTAAAATAAGTTATCTTTCGTGTCTTATTGCGCTTAAACTCTCAAATACACACAAGTTAATGTTAAAAACACACATGAGCTACAAAAACAGTTGATTATGTCTGTAAAGGTAAACAACTGGGAAAAAATAACATGTTTTATATATATTAAATCCACTGCTCTCTTGTCTCCTCGGAGGCTGGGACTCTAAATAGTGTTCTGTGTTCATCTGTGCATCCAAAAACAGAAGAGCTAGCATGCTTTGCTTGAACTTTCACCATGGCGTTAGGGCTGGTACACCGTTGTGACAACACTGTGGGTGGAAACGTGCAGATTAAGGGGCGATATCATTATAATAAGATCCTCTTCCTATGTCACGGAAGAGCATGATCTAAGCGGCTCATTTTATCACATGCTTGCAGAGAAAGGCTTACCAAAACAAAGTTACTGGGCTGTCCTTTCACGTTTTCTGGGTTGGTAGATGCACCGGGGATCCATTTATAGCACTTAAATGCAGAAGAAGTCAGATTTGCATGATATGTCCCTTTTAAGTAGATTTAGCAATTTTTTTCTGACGTATTAAATAAATGAAAGGAAGGTCTTACGTTCAAACATGAGCTCATGTTTGCGTGTGTGTTATAGTTAGCGCATGAATGAGTGCTGAAATGATGCTGTGCTGCTAGATATGGGTCAGGAAACACAGAGTGCAATGTTAAAAGGAGAACAAGACCGAGGGGGGGTTTAGAGGAAGCACAGAGTGAGCATGGCACGGCAGTGAGATACAGAGAGAAAGAGAGAGAGGAATAGATCAGCATCTCCAGGCAGTGGAGAAGTCGACGCCCAGCACTGATTCCAGAAGCAGCTCATCACTCACTCCCTCAGTCTCTTCCGTCAATTCCTCTCCCTCATGTCCTAGATTCACCGGAGCACTTTTCTCCTGAGGAACATGTCATCGTAACCTCCCCAAGGCGGTTTTAGATAAAAACACACTTTTAGGAAGCCGGCAACTTTTAATCTCCCTCATTTGAATGGATGTAGTCAGCCTGCTGTCATCCTTGAGGAAAAAGCTTCCTCATTTCCTTTCCGCTCCGATCCTGGTTCAGGGCGGATGATGGAGTGATGTGTCTCAGGACAGAGAGACTTGTGTTGGGGCTGGATATCTGAGCGCTGGGTTAGTTTCAGCTGGGCTTCGGACTTGTGTGTTTTAGCAGACTTTGGAAAGCAGGCTGAAGAGGTCACATTTGTTCAGAAGTGTGTATGTTTCTGGGACCGGGTGCAATGGGTTGCACTGCGAGTGTGATCCTGTTTGAGGGACTGCGGCGTGTGTTGCACAGGAACTGTGGATATGTGTGTAAACCAGAGTTGGAGGCTGAAGAGCCTGAGGAGGATGAAGACACACTCAGCCGCAGAGAATCACTTGCAATCACTCCACCAGCAGCTGCATCATCGGTAATGTGTGTGGATGTGATTTTCATTATCCAAATGTGTACTTTAGACATGATATAATGAGATTTTTTTGTTTATAGCTCATGAATTGTGTACAGAGTTATGGGATTTCCTGACAGTATTACTCAGCACTCTGTGAAGTAGCAGTTTGCTGAGCGGAACGTTTCTTCAAGTGTGTGTGTGTGTGTGTGGAAGTGTGTCTGTAGGTTTATGTATTATGTATCTCCCCGAAAGTCGTGTAGTGGTTATAAAGTATGCCTGGGTATTCCTTCTGTTACTAGGGTGGTTTGGATTACTCTACAGGGTAATGAAGTCCAAAATAAAGGTGGATCTCATGTGTGGCTCATAGATATGCTTACAGATATGTTTGCATATGAAAATATTTAAGCCACATAATGTTGTATTTATTTTTTATTTTATGCTGGTTCGAAATAGTAGGGGTGGTACAGAAAATTATGGGGAAAAAGAAGGGGAATGGGATTGATCGCCATGGCTCAATGTCAAGTCAAGCAAGCAAATTTTATTATTTATAATACATACTATATAATCCAAATAGAGCCCAAGGAAGTCTGTAATACCTGGAGAAATTCATTCCCATTCATCTTAGTATGAGTTGCCATTGGCAGTCATATTTTTCATCCTTTTTCCCAGAAGAGAAAGCCTTTCAAGACTTTCTGTCTGTAAATTTGAAATGTCTCTGTCTGAAAAAAGTGAGTTTTGACAATGTTTAAGAGCACATTAGCATATAAACGGCATTTTACAAGCATGGTCTAAAATCTTGTAAAATTTAGATTTAATCAAATCTAAATGAATGTCTATAATCAAATATTAACTAAATAATATATAATATTTAGTATATATAATATTTAGTTACACTATCATCCAAAAGTTTGAGGTAAGATTTTAAAAATGCTTTTATGCTTTTATTAATATTTTTTCACAGTTTTTAAAACTTTAATATTTTGAAGTATTATTACAATGTAAAACGTAACTGTTTTCTATTTTAATATATTTTAAAATGTAATTTATGTCATTTATTTTCAGACTTTACGCAGTCACATAATCCTTCAGACATCGTTCTAATATGCTGATTTGGTGCTCAAGAAACATTCCTTATTATTGGCAATGTTACAAACAGTTGTGGTGCTTAATATTTTTTGTACTGTGATACAGGACTTTTTCAGATTTTTTTTTGATGAACAGAAAGAACAGCATTTATTTACAGAAATATCTGGTAAAAAAAAAAAGTGTTTACTGTCAAATTACTTTAAATGTAATGCATTTAAAAAAAAAAAAAACTTGAACGGTAATGTGCATATATTTATATCTATGTATTATAAAATATTTAATAAATATACAAGTCCCACTTTATATTCAGTGGCCTTAACTACTCCACAGTCCTCCACTGACTACTGACAGTCAAAAGATTTTAAACAGTAACAGTTTTAATATTTTCTAAAGAAGTCTCTTCTGCTCACCAAGCCTGCATTTATTTGATCCAAAATACAGTAAACTTTTTCAAATATTTTTACTACTTAAAATAACAGTTTTCTATTTGAATATATTTTAAAATGTAATTTATTCCTGTGATTTCAAAGCTGAATTTTTAGCATCATTACTCCAGTCACATGATCCTTCAGAAATCATTCTAATATTCTGATTTGCTGCTCAAAAACATTTATTATTATTATTATTATTATTATTACTATGTTGAAAACAGCTGAGAACAATTTTTTCAGGTTTCTTTGATAAATAGAAAATTCAGAAGAACACCATTTATCTGAAATCTTTTGTAACAAAATATTTGTATCATCCCTTTTGATCAATTTAAAGCTTCCTTGCTAAATAAAATCTTTCTGTTCATCAAAGAATCCTAAAAAAAAAGTACTCAACTGTTTTAAATTTTAATAATAATAATAAAATGTTTCTTAAACAGCAAATCAGCATAACAGAATGATTTCTAAAGGATATGTGACACTAAAGACTGGAGTAATGATGATAAAAATTTAGCTATGATCACAGGAATTAATTAAATTTTAAATATATTTGAATAGAAAGCAGTTATTTTAAAAAGTAAAAATATTTCACAGTATTACTGCTTTTGCTGTATTTTGGATCAAATGAATGCAGACTTAGTAAGCAAAAGATACTTTTTAAAAACCATTTATAATCTTACTGTTCAAAAACTTTTGACTGTTAGTGTACTTACATAAAAAAATAAGTACAGTGTACTGGATGCAGCAGTGGCCAGTGATGTATTCCTTGCTGTCTGGCACATATAGACTGTAACTGACAGTAAGTGTGGCTCTGCAACACAGATGAGAAGGCGATGTGGGACATGAAGCTGAAACAACTTGTCTGAAGCATGTGCTCCACAGCAAGACTATGATTCCAAGTGCCACATAATCTTGATTCAATACAGTGACAACATGGCAGTTTTTCCAGACAGACAAACAGAAAGAACAGAACAGCAGCACATTTGCATACATTGATTAGTCTGAGCGACCCATCTGCTCACTAATAGAGCTACATGTAACCACGGCTTGATCACAGGTTAATCTTTCCGCCCCACTGCAGGAAACATAATCGACTTTTCCATGATCTACAATAGTTGTGCGAGCCTCTCTCTGCCGGGATCATATATCACACATGCTTTCAATCGGACGTGCTCAGCTCATCTCTAGATAATGTGCTGTTCTCCACAACTTTTCTTTCACTAAAAGGTGCATAAAACCTTGTAAAATGCTCTTATCACACTGTCAGCTGCTACACAGCACCAGCTGGCTGAAGTTCAGGCCCAGCCGCGAAACTCCCATTGTGCATGGGTGTATACAGTGAGGTCGGGGCTTTCTGGATGTGTTTTTTTTTTCAGTCAGTGGTCCCCGCCCTGGCTCCCTGCCCTGACCCCCTTTGGGAATCTTCTCAATTATTGCGTCAAAGTGGGATTATGCAACTCACCCAAGCTAATGTCGTAGCTCTAGGGTGTGGGGAACAAACTGCATATGTATGTGTGTAGGTTATTGATGGGTTTCATGTGTTTGATCGTAGCTGTTCATAGACAAGATGTTACTGATTAAATGCGCAGACACACAATGACATGAAGTCATACTATTATAGTCGTAAAGAAATTATGTTTTTAAGGAAAACATTTCAGGATTTCTCTCCATATAGTGGACTTCAATGGTGCCCATGAGTTTGAACTTCCAAAATGCAGTTTAAATGTGGCTTCAAAATGATCCCATCCAAGGAAAATGGGTCTTATCTAGTGAAACGAACTGTCATTTTCTAAAAACAATGTACATCATTTCGCTAGATAAGACCCTTATTCCCCGGCTGGGATTGTTTAGAGTCCTTTGAAGCTGCATTGAAACTGTATTTTGGAAGTTCAAACTTGCGGATAAATTTCTGTTCTGGAAGTGAACTTCTCCTTTAACACTGTGGATTAATATTGTCATCCACTGTTAAAGATGTCATGACATCATAAATCAAATTGACATATTAGGTTGTTGTACCAATAAACTTTTTTCCTATTTTCCTCATATATTTTCCATTACCAAAACCTTTTGAGTTTTTGAGTTTTTTCCGGAGGAAAGTTTTGACTTTTTTTTTTGCTTGGTTCCCAATAAAATGTATAAATAATTCCACAAAAGAATTAGGATCTGAGCCATATCAAGGAATCAGTATGTCATAGAGTCTTTGGTATGGGTTTATTCAACTTGAGCACTAAGCAACTAGTAGCTGCTAAGGAACGCTGTAACAACTACTTACAACAAATTAAAAACCAAACAAAACAATGTCCTGGCAACCATCTAGAACACCTTGGAGTTTTGGAGGGAATATGTTCATAATATTATTAAAATATAAATTAGAAATGCCTTTCTTCGTGTAGACTATTGTCTGCTATCTTCGCCTTCCTATGGGTGACCTTTGACCCCTGAAAGGTGACTACAGGAAGTGTGTGTGTATGTGTTTGTGTACGCATGTGCTCCCGCTGAGTGTCTGAATATGAATGGATGTCAATCGTACGCCATGTCGGACTGTCGCCTGACCTTTTCCGAGGACACCACCAGAGTGCTGGACTGATGCAGATAAGCAGATCTGTAATTGTTTGTCTTATCCTGCTGTGTGAATGTACTTTAAAGGAAATGAGTTGTTTATAATATAAGACTATTTTTCTTATAAAAGATCTCCATATGGCATTAAAGAGACAGATGAATGCAGAGTGATATTTTGGTGTTTTCACACTGATCAAGATTTTAAAAAATTGAGTTTTGTGACTTTTCATTCATTTCTGTTAGTTTGGGGCCATATGTGACCTTGGACAACAAAACCAGTCATATTTTTAAATTGAGATTTATACATCCCCCGAAAGCTGAATAAATAGCTTTCCATGGATGTATGGTTTGTTAGGATAGGATGATATTTGGCCAAGATACAACTGTTTGAAAATCTGGAATCTAAGGGTGCAAAAAATTTTAATATTGAGAAAATCGCTTTTAAAGTTGTCTAAATGAAGTTCTTAGCAATGAATATTACTAATCGAAAATTAACTTTTAATATTTAGTGTAGGAAATTTACGAAATATCTTCATGGAATATGCTCTTTGCTTAATATCCTATGGATTCTTGGCATAACAGAAAAATTTATCATTTTGACCTATACAATGTAGTGTTGGCTATTGCTACTAATATATCTGTGCTACTTATGATTGGTTGCGTGGTCCAGGGTCACATATATGTTAAAGGGGTGCTATTATGCTTTTTCACTTTTTGAATTTTAATCCGTGTGTGGTGTGTATCTTTGGGCATAAAAAAGGTCTACAAAGTTACAAATCTCAAAATCCACTCCACAGGGAGATATTTCGTTTTTAAAAAATCTCTTTTCAAGAACTACAACGAACAGCTCCTTTGGACTACAGCGTTTGTTTTCCACATGCAATGATGTCACAACGCGGTCAATTAGATTATCATTAAAATAAATCCCGCCTTACAGAAATTCAAATTGTTGGGGGGTGGGTAGGGACGAAGTGGGGGATTAGCCTAACTTTAGCAAAGCAGTGCAGAGAGCAGCTTCAACGAGCCACAGTGCAGCGGGTATAAACACAAGCATTGACTAGGTTGCCGCATCAGAGCCGTAACACGCCGCAGACGTGTGCATTGTGTGGTAAAAGATTTATTCATCATACTGTGTAGATAGCTTCAGGGTTTTTTAGAATGCATAAACTTGCACTAGAATAGCCTAAGGTAATCAGTGATGATGTTCTTTGATAATGTTAGGCTGCTTTTTGCCTCATGCTGGAGCTGGTTTTGGGCAATGAAACTAAGTATGTAAATAATAAATTAGCACAATCTTGCAGGCTGACGATAGGACCCAACACTACTGTAGCGTATTATTTACTCACCCTCCATGCATCCTAGATGTATATGACTTCCTTCTTACAGACACATGCAATCGGAGTTACATTAAAATTTATCCTGACACTCCCAAGCTTTAGAACGCCATTGACGGGTGTTTCTCTTTATCAGTCCAAAACAAATCCAATGATGTGCATCCATCCATAATAAAAAGTGCCTCACACAGCTCAGGGATAGTCAATAAAGGTCTCCTGTAGAGAATCGATGTGTTTTTGTAAGAAAAATATCCATATTTAAAACGTGAGAATCACTTTAATCTAGCTTGCACTAACTACTCTGACAAGGGGCGTAGCAGTACTGAAACACCGTCTAAGCTGTTCGCCAATCGCAATGCAGTGGGACAGCTAACCAATCACAACACATTTAGTTTTTTGGAAGGCAGGCCTTCATTAAACCCAGAACTAATTGAGCCATTTGTGCCAGGCTGGGAGAAATGTATTGTAATAATGTAAATTATGTTAAAAATAATGTGTTTTTTGAACCACCAAGCATGAAAGCATGTTCTAGTACACCCTCAAAACAAAATCAAGATTCTGTAAAAGAGTATAATAGGACCCCTTCAAGCGGATGATCGGCAATCGGTCAATGTTGGGCCGTCCCATGTCCAGCGTTGAACCACTAATGTCACATGGACTATTTTGATGATGTCCTTACTACCTTTCTGGGTCTTGAACGTGTCAGTTGCATTACTGTCTATGCAGTGTCAGAAAGCTCTCGGATTTCATCAAAAATATCTTAATTTTCCAAAGATAAACAAAGGTCTTATAGATTTGGAACAAGGGTGAATAATTAATGACAGATTTTTAATTTTTGGGTGCTTAAATTTGCAATAGATGTGAAACATTTTGCATTTTATGTGTTCAGTTCTTGGATTTGTGTGTAAAGTTTTGAAAAAAGAGGCAAAGTTTTGAAAATATGTCTGATAAACTGATTTGTTTTGTGTGTGTAAAGAGAACAAGCCATTGGATACATTGTTTCAGAATTTTGTTTTTCAATAAGAAACTCATCAACATAGGGAAGACAGATGGTTTCATGGGGTGTTGTTGAAACCATCTGCAGAAAACTTTTTTAAACTTTCTCTTTTGTCTTATCTGACCATATCTGTCTTTTTCCAGCTGTTTCATTCGACTATATTGAATTCATCTTCCTTTATATTTAATATGACTAATCACTTAAGTAACTTTAACTTTTTAAACATTTGGTAAAATCCATAAAGCAAAGGAGTTTGTCACTTTCCTTGTTCTATTCAGTGTTTACTCGTGGGCTTTGGGTGTTGCTCTCTGGCAGGTGAAACAGACAGTTAAGATCTCTGTTTCAGCACAGAGGGAGGACAGATGAGCGTGACATAACACAATAGTGGACATGGACAAACACACATACACACAGACACTCCCCCATACGAGAACAGCTGTGTGAAGGAGTGGTCCTTGCTTCTCAGAGAGAGAGAGAGAGAGAAAGAGAGAGAGTGAGGGAGGGACTGAACTGATAGAGGAAAACACTCTTGAGAACTCCACATGGTAAAGTTCAGAAACAGAGAAGAGTGGAAGAACAGAAAGAGAGACTCAGCCGGGGGAGAGCAGCACAGAGCGAAGAATACCCTCGGGGTGTGCAGGCTGTTGCAGAGCTCTGGTGTTAGTTTGCCTCTCAGTCCTGGTTTTATATTCTGCGACTGACGCTGATTTGAGGCTTTAGCTTTTGGTCCTTCTGGAGGGAGTGAGTTGTGGATCATGCAGGGCAAGGCTGGACGAGCCGCCCGTAAGGATGCAGTGTGTGAAACACCTCAGCAGGGCAGGAGTGTGGGGGAGATGGAGATAGAGGGGGAAACAGCAGCGCCTGTAGGGGTAAGTCTCTTATGTGACCATTTAAAGCACGAAAAACTCATCTAGTACCTCTGGCTTACAGCTGATGTACTATACCATATCAGTACACAAATAAGACTAAAACAAAACATACATTATGTTCATGTTTTTCCTATGTAAAAAAGAAAATTGTGTCATATTGGCACTGTAACATTATTTTTGTATTATTTTCATTTAAGCACATTTTCCCTTCAAATTCTCATTACTGTAAACAGACTGTATAATGGTTAGTTTTTCCCTTTATTCTGAAAGAAAAAACAACAACAAATGCTGTAAACAATACAAAAGGAAATTTGATGTAGAAATAGTTTTCCCTTAGAAATTGCTAGTAAATTTTACGAGCAATTACTAAGAAATAGCAAGTAACATATTGAATAAAATGTAAAATTTTGAAGTAGAAAAACTGAAGTGGTATTTTCTTGTAAAACATGTTACAATAATCCTTGTTTTATTTACAACCTCCATTTTTAATATATATATATATATATATATATATAGTGTACACAGAATAAAAGTTTGGCGTAGAAACAATTTTCACAAAACAGCAAGTGAACTTAAACAATTGCAAGTAGTAAGCATACTCTTGTATTTTTTTTGTAAAACATACTCTATTCATATTTTTTTTTACAGTGTACCATCGTGTTTAAATACTTAATTTTAATAATGATTTATGAATAAATAAAAATAATCAGTTTAATAATGGGTTTTCTGCATTATGATGATGGAGAATTGTGTGGAAAATGCGCATAATTATCTTTAAAATAAAGTTATGATTAAAATGAAGTTATGATACATAATATTTAACATTCTTAATGCATTTTGCATTATATATTTGTTGATTTTAAGGATAAAATATAATCCAGAAAGGTATTTCTTAGTAAAAAAGTAATAGATTTAAAATGCATTCATCTTACACTAACTATAGTTTAAGTCTTTTAACATATTTACTGACATATCACTCAAAACTTACTGATATAAAAACTGATATAAAACTTTATTTGGAGTATTACTTGGGCACAATGCATATTAAGCCTAAAATATGTTTTAATATCACTATTGATGAGGATTGATGTATGATTTTTAAATAATATCGGTCTTTAAATGCAAAAATATTTTAAGTGTACTTACTTGCAATAGTTCCACTTTAGCACAATCAAATATACTTAAGTGTATCTTTAGTTGGACTTCAGCACTACTTCTGCACAATTAAAGTGCATTAAGTACAAAATTAGTTGTTCCAGTTTAGCACACTTTTAGTATACTAAAAGTATATTTGCAGGATATTTTTATTAGGTGCATACTATGTAAATGTATTTGTAGTATACTTAGCATGAAATAAATGTTCACTAGGGTTATGATTCCCTAAACAAGTGAAATCAAATTTACTTTGTGAGAGTATGCATATGTACAGTGTGTGTGCGAGAGAGTGGGTGTATTGTATGTGTGTGTGTGTTTAGAGTTGTTGCACCTGTGTTAGCGTACGCCCTCTTTATTGGCCTGTAGTGAACCTCAGATCAGCTCACAAAGTTTCGCTTCAAAAACTTCCCTGATTTATTGAATTGTAGAATGAAATAGTGTGTATTTGTCTGTGTGTGTACAACAGTGTGTGTCCATGTCTCTGTGGCAAATCAGAGCAAGAGTACAAGGAATTACAGCCCAGTTAAACAGCGAGGGCCGTCTGCTCCTACCTTAAGATCCTCCCTTGGCCCTAAGGGAGGGAGACAATTTAATGAGATTCCCTTTCCCCTCCTCTTCCTTTCCAGTTCCAGCTTGACATTTGACACAACACATTTCTGCAGTCCTGCACACATAAACACATGTGTGTGTGCAAATGAGTGTGCCAGAAGTTTGTTAGGATGTTCTTCAAAAAGAAGCATCAGCGTCTTCCAAATGCTGCGTGTACATGCGTGTGTATATATGTGTGTGTGTGTGCGAGTGTTTAAATGACTGTGCCTAGCCTTGGCAAGTTCCTAATTAGTCTCATATTGTATTCATTAGTAGGTGTTTGTGTTGGCTGTGTTGAGTGACCTGTGGGAATTGCGGTTCAGTCTAGCGCTGGCATTCAGGCTGGCACGTTGGCTGCTTGTGTTGCCAGAATATTGATTATTTTTTAATATCCGTGCAAGGTGTGAGACTAAAACACTTCTGAATGAAGGAAATATGGCAGTTCATCCATGTATGTTTAGAAGAGATGTCATTGTTAAATTCAAGTGTCTGAGGAATGTTCAGTTGAATAGAGATGCTGAGTGGACTGAGTTGTAGAACGGACCTGATAAATTGATACGTGATGTTTATTGGTCTTCTGTAATGTGCTATGCATGAACTTACGCTATAACGTAAATGTAACACTGTAAATGTAACAGTGTAGCTCCAGAGCGCATTCCTCAGCAGGGAGTCCCCGTCAGCGCACGCAATAAGTGGATTACAGCCAAGAAATTCTCCACATACGCACACACACACACACACACACACACATACGAACACATTGGTTTAAACCCCACAGGATTTTTATATGTAGACTTAATGGAGATCTCTGTTACACTACTTAAAATATTGTCTCTTAAAATAAAAATATGTAAATATCTAAAAAATGTAAACATTTATATATATATATATATATATATATATATATACATATATAGATTCACTTGGGAGTTGATAACATACAGTAATAGTATAAGTGGTATACAATTAATGTGGAATAGTAGGAATAATGTAGGAAATTTTGTCTTGGATGAATCTGATGAGAAATGTCAGTTCAAACTGAAATCGCTGATTTTAAATGAATGGTTCAAACGGTTTAAATGAATGGGCATTCAAGATGTAGACGAGTTTGTTATTTTACCTGACAAATTTGGAGAAATTTAGCATTACATGATCATACAGTGAATGGGTGCCATCAGAAAGAGAGTTAAAACAACTGACAAAAATATCACAATAATCCAGAAGTATTTCAGATGACTCCAGTCCAATTAATTTATTGTGAAGTGAAACGCTGTTTGTTTGTAGGATGTTTTTAACATCAAACTGCTGCATCTGGCTAAAATATTTTTTTCCCAAATTCGTTTATTCCATTCTTTACATTTTAATTTTGCTGGATTCTTTTTTTTACATTTTAATTTTTCTAGACTCTGTTTTAAAAAAACCCCAATCAAAACGCATGTCTAAATAATTGAAATCATGAAACGTACACAGTTTAAAAGTTAAACTTTAAAAGTTTAACTTAAATTTAGTGCTCTCAAACAGTTAGTCGTGATTAATAATAAATAAAAGTTTTTGTTTACATAATATATGTGTGTATTTATTATGTACTGTATATAAAAGAACACTTATATTTAAGAAAAATATGTTGTTTGTATATGAAAAATATTTTTATATAATATCAGTTATATGAATATAAATATATACATGTAAATACATGTACGCATTTTCAAAATATACGGTGTATGTGTGTATATTTATAAATACATAATAAATATACACAGTGCACACACATATATTACGTAAACAAAAACTTTTATATTGGATGCAATTAATCGCGATTAATCATTTGACAGCACTACAAAATTACAACTTTTTTTTTTCTCAAATTCAGTTTTATTTTTTAACAAATTCTGTGTTTCCCACCAATTTTCTGGATTCCATTTTAATGGTTTCATTACATTTTTACAATCGAAACCCTTTTTATTTAATTAATTTTAAAAAATCTATTTATATGTGTATCTTTTTAGAAGTACTATGTAAAAAAAAATTCTGTGGTAAAAATATTTTTAAAAAATGTTTAGTAGTAGTGGTACTATAAATACATTAAGTAATATATTTCTGTCACAGTTTCTTCAGGTTAAACCAAACTTTTATTTTGACAGGTTGCTGTGATGACCTTTAAGTTTCTGTTTACATATGGTATGACAATAGTTTTCTCACAAGAAACGGTAAAATGCTCATTAAGTGACTCTCAGAGCAGTTCCACAGATTCAATATGTGTATAGTAAATGAAACCTGCGTCTGTGCCATTCTTTCACACAGAGAACATGCAGAATTCAAATGTTATTTATACTGCCTAATATTCACAGACACTAGTCCATGTCGCATTTTGATTCAAGTGTACTGACCTACTTTTTATCCAAAATTTGGAAAATTTTGTGGCATTCCAAATAAAGCAGTAAATTCCATTTTTATGTGTGGATTCCGTCTGTGTTTATGAAATCATAGGGCCCTACTAAAGTCAGAAAGCACTGTTTACACGCAAAAACAGTCCAAAATATTTGAAAACAAATATTGTGATGTTTTATCAGCTGTTTGAGCTCTTATTATGACGGCACCCATTCTCTGTAGAGAATCCATTGGTGAGCAAGTGATGTAATGCTAAATTTCTCCAAATCTGTTCCGATGAAGAAACAAACTCATCTTAATTGGCTTGAAGGTCAGTAAATTTTCAGCTAATTTTCATGTTTAAGTGAAATAGTCCTTGCATATCCAGTCTGAGATAAAGGAGATTTTATCAGAGTGCTCAAAAGGAGAAACAACTGAGATATCACAAGAACAACTGATGATTACATTACCATATTATTCTGCAGTTTGATTGTAAAAACATGTTGCAATTTTTTTGGATTCTGACTTTTTTCTGATTCTGACATTTGATTGTGTGCTGGTACATTTTGTCATTTTGTTCAGCGCATTGTTTGCACATGAATATATTAAGCCAGAGATTGACATCTCAATATTAAATGTGTTTACACAGACAATGTAAATCAAAGGCATGTTGTGTTTAATATGTGCTCACTTGATTGTCTGAACACATTTTAGAAATTGCTGTGGCAAACAGCTTTATGAAAGTGCGTGTTTGTGTGTGCATATTAGACAGGAAATATTTTCCCCAGAGGTTGCATCTCTTCCATTATATCTTAGCCTGTTAGTGCCTAAGGCCTGCTGCTCAGTGTCCCCGTAAGGCAATGACGTCACAATGGACATTGTAACAGAGACCTGTTCCCTTGTCTTTATTGGGTGATGTAGGCTTGTTGGTGCTGACCATAGCCAATCATAGCGTGGATTATGGGAAGCATTGTGTGAACTGCCTGGTACAGTTCAACACAATACTCATTCACAACTCTCTTATGCCTTCACTCCTCTCTCACTCACTAACAAACAGAAGAGAGTAACTGGGCACAAAGACGTTTGTGTTTGACTTTGATTCTTCTTGATGTTGTCACATCATTGAATATATCGTATTTTGAAATTTTGTACCACATTTATTCAGTATTGGATTAAAAAATAATACATTAAAGATAATATAGAGAAGTTTACCTGACAAATAGAATGCCTTAAAGGCAATAAAAAGATGGATGGATAATGATTATTTTGATTTTTTCATCTGGCTTATTCCAGCTAAACTTGTGTGTGTGTTTGTCTCCAGGTAAAACCAAAAGTGATCGAGCCGTTGGACTATGAGAGCGTACTCGTCCAGAGGAAAACTCAAATACTAAGTGATGTCCTTCGAGACATGCTGCAGTTTCCTATTGATGACTTTCAGGTAAGAACGTCTGTTTATTTATACACATTCAGCTCTCATACCATCTGCTTTCCCCTCAATATGCCTTCCTTCATTGTTCTGCCATGTATTTTTCCCTGCCAGGGGCTCATGTGCACTTTCAGTTCTGTCAGTATTTTTTGTTCTCATCTTATCTGAATTCATGCTGCGATTTCCTCTGAAATGTTATTTTTCAGCATGATTCTGAGAGCTGAGTAACCTGTGCAGATGTTGGTTTTCACAGTCTCTCAGTGGTGTGTCCTGAGTTTGCTTCCTCCTTCGGCTCACTAGTCATACATCACTTTTCTTTCAGCGTTCACAAGGGCCTGCTTTTCCATTACAACCATTATACAACCCTCAAATAACATTACAGTAACATTGTCTCAGGGGATTTCTCAGGCTGCTTCTCTGAATGGAATCATCTACTTGTTTTCCTTTAGAAATGGGTGTGTATGCGAGAGATCATTGTTATGGGCCTTGGTTTATGAGGAACAGACACAAAACTGTGTTTTGCAACCAACAACCCAGTTAGATGGAACCAAACAATTCAGTTTTAGGATTAGTGGTAGGAAATTAAACCATAAATTAAACCATAAATCTAATTAAAAATCAAAAATCTTGTTAGTCTTAACAGTATTATGAAGAATGGCACTCCATTTATGTGTATTTACGTGTTTATGTGTATGTGGTCACATTCTACCTAAAACCTCAGACAAACTGCATTTTTAGCATTTTCTTAAGATATAATTTAATATGTTTATTATGCCATTTCCATTTTGGTGACCATTACAAACAAAACTAAATGTAAAATTTTTTTATGTTACAGAATAAATATTAATTATTATAATGTATTTTAGATATAGGGCTGTCAAACGATTAATTGCGAATAATCGCATACAAAATAAAAGTTTGAGTTTGCCTAATATATGTGTGTGTACTGTGTGTAATTATTATGTATATATAAATACACAAATTAATGTATATATTTAAGAGAAGTATATTATTTATGTACAATGTATTTGTATTTATATATAATATAAATTATATAAAAATGATAATAAATACTTGTAAATGTTTCTTAAATATATACTTGAATGTTTTAATAACTACACGCATATATTAGGCAAACTCAAACTATTATTTTGTATGCGATTAATCGTGATTAATTGTTTGACAGCCCTAAAAAAATACACCTATAGTCAAGTAGATTTACAAATAGTACACACACACATACTCAGACATGCATACAACACTTTGGCAGTGTATAAAGTCATCCCCAGTCCGGTCAAGGCTAGTAAACTGACTTCAGAGCATAACGCCTCGGACTGGTTAGGGATGAGTTCACCAAGATTATTTTAAAAGCATACTTTGCTTATTTAAGATTTTACAAGCGCACAAGATGGTTAAAATAAGCACAACGTTTCATGTAAAACCCAGGGCTGTGCTGCGATGGACAATTTAGTTTCATGTTCAATGTTGGTTTCACGTCAGGCCTCAGGCTCTATAGCACACAGACATTCACATGTGTGCTAGAGTATGAATGCAGACTGAGACGAAGTGTCCTAGAAAGGCACATCTGAACCTCTGTATAATGATAAAGCCGGAGACATGACAATAACCCTACTGTATATGCAAGTTAAAGCGATAGTTCAAACAAAAATGAAAAGTGCTCTATGATTAACTCACCCTCAAGTCATCCTAGGTGTATATGATTTTCTACTTTTAGACGAATACATTCTGAGTTATATTAAAAAAGGTCCAGGCTATTCCAAACTTTATAATGGCAGTGAATGGTGGTCAATAATTTGAAGCCAAATAAAAGTGCATCCATCCATCCATTTTTCCCACATCTTTCTACACTCCATACACCATAATGGCAAAGCAAAAAACAAGTTTTAACATCCTTGCAAGTTTATTAAAAATAAAAAACTTTATGATTCCATTGCATAAGTATTCATACCCTTATTTGGGACAGTTAAAATTTAGTTTAGGAGTGTTCATATTGCTTGTAGATGTTACTACACTTTGAGTGGAGTTCACCTGACACAGAGGTCTTAATAAAAGGTTCTAATAGCTGAAAATGCATATCAGAGCAAAAACCAAGCCTTGAGGTAAAAAAAACTGCCTGTAGACCTCAGAAACAGGATTGCATCAAGCCACACATCTGGGGAAGAGTTAAAAAAATTCTGCTGCATTGAAGGTTCACAGAAGCTTGTACTCTCCAGTACCTTTAATGGAAGAAGTTTGAAACAACACACCAAAATATTGATAGCCTTAACGAAAACCCAGTCCAGAGCATTCAGAACCTCAGACTGGGCAGAAAGTTCAACTTCCATCAGGACAATGACCCCAAGCACAAAGTGAGAGTGGTTTATAGACAACTTTGTGAATGTTCTTGAGTGGCCCAGCCACAGCCTGGACTTGAACCCAATCAAACATTTCTGGAGAAACCTGAAAATGTGCATCTTCCCACATACAGCCTGAAGTGAAGAGGTGAGTAGAAGAATGGCAGATAATTGCTAAAAGCAGATGTGCAAATCTTGTGGCATCATACCCAAAAAGACTTGAGGCTGAAAAGGTGCTTCAGCTAAGTATTGAGTTAAGGGTATGAATACTTATGCAATGTACTTATTTCAGTTTTTTATGTTTAATAAATTTGCAAAGATGTTAAAAACTAGTTTTTTGCTTTGCCATTATGGTGTATGAAGTGCAGATTGATGTGGGAAAAAAGTAATTTAAAGCAGTTTAACATAAGGCAGAAACAATGAAGAAATGAAGGGGTATGAATACTTTTGCAAGGCACTGTATGTGTTCTGCATATCATCACTCTAGGGTCAAGCAAAAATTTGATTTGTTTAAAATGGTTACTTTTCATTTTTGTGGAGTGTCATTTGCTCAAACTGAACAAATCTGTAAACTATCATTTTTTTGATTAGACCAATACAAAAGTGCACTTTAATTAAATGACATGGTTGCTTCCCTTTTTTCAGTTTTTCCAAATCCTCTTTGTAACCCATTGTTTAGACGAAAACTCATTGAAAGCCTCTCCATTGTTTATAGTCCAAAATGATTACTTTTATTGTTACAAAAAATGTCAAGATTTACACTGACAGGTTTTCTTTATGAATGTTCATGTGCTTGTCTTTGTCTAATATCTGAATCTTTTCCACATGTATCCTTGTAGATCTCCACTTTGAAGCGTCAGGGCAGAACTCTCTACTCTTCAGTACCAGATGGGGCGGAAAAGAGAGCCAGCAGCCTGCTTGTCCAGGAGGTAAGACCTCATATACATATAACACATACTCATAAATCAGATCGAAAAGAGTATGAATTAATAATGAACTGCGCTCATTAATAGCATTGTCAATTTGTACATGCTATACTGAATTAGCATACAATTCATTAAAGGAATTATGCAAATCGGATTGCAAACCCCCCCAGTAATTTTGACGCCTAGTCAAATGCTATTGCATTCTGCTACAGTATTTGCATTGCACAATTTAAAGGTTAGTTCTGCGAGGATGCAGTGGAATACCACAATCTGCCACACTTTACTGAGACTGTATTGCATCGCCCAATCACTGCAGTCCAAGAACCTGAATCATCTCTTAAAAATGCACTCGAACGCGTGTCTGGATTTATGCCTGGATACGGTTCTTTTTTCCAGCATTTGATAATCACTTGATGATTTACTGCTGTTAGATCAGAAAATGCAAACAAACATCTTGCTGTCTGCAGGCAGTAATAGTGCAAAGTCAATTGTGTTAGGCAAATAACAATAGAGTTTTGCAAACTCTATTGTTTTGTATTCTAATGTATTTTTTTTATTATTATTTTGTCTAAAGGTTCAATTAACTGTTACATTTTTTTTTTACTAGGGTTTCAGTGCAATTAGTTCCTGATTACACAGGATTGTGATTTAAGCCATCAAATGCAATGCACAAAAGTTTTACCACAGGCTATCATTGATCATATTGAACAGAATAAGACCTTAGAGAAATCTATAGAACAGGAATTTTCAACAGGTCAAAACAGATTCCTAGAACTTCCTCATTTATGTTACTTTCTCAATAATTCTACCATATGTGCGTATGCATTTGTGTTAGAATAAACCGTACGTGTGTGAGGTCTGGGTCAGACTAGGGTTGTGTGGGTATCACAGGCACTGGGCGTCGTCAGCGGAGAGCGTAAAACGATACTTCCTCCCGCTAAAGAGCTCAATGACATCATCAAGGACAGCTGGGCCAGAGCCAGGCAGTTTTCCAGCTTTTCACAAATCAAAACATCTGCCCGGACCGTAAGTCATGTGCACACGTCCGCTGTACACCCCAGAAAAACGCGCATTCTGAAGGATTGTTCTGTTAATCTTGCAAACAAGTTTTTGGAAACAACTTTGTTTGACATAAAATATGTTCAATTGAATCATTGAGTAAACATTTGTCATGATCTTACTTCAGAGCCCTTGTCATTTTGTTTCAAAGGAGTTGTAATTAAATCTGATCCACAAGGGAAGGCAAACGAGATGAGCTGTACAAGAACTTTGATTTATTTTCAGTTTCTTCATATAATGTCATAAGTCATCAGTGTTGGTGGTTTTGGTGGTTTAGTTGCTTTTTTGTTTTAGTGTCGGAAAAAAAAACAGCAACTTCAAAATAACAAATATTTAGTCAAGCATCATTACTATTGTTCATGTTTAGGGTTACTGTGGGTTAAACAGACGCTGTCATACCCTTTGTACTGTGGCCATAAATGAGGCCTCGGATTTGCCTAACCAAAAACATCAAACACTGAAAAACAATCTGAAGTTGAGAAAACTTAACTCAAAATCCATACTCCCAAACTCAAAACTATTCAAAAGTGGGATAAAATTTCAATAAGCTGTCGGTTTGAAGTAAAAATGGGTATTAATTGGTATTGTATATCATTGATGGAAATATTTTTTTTATTTTGGTAGACCTGGTAGATGTTTACTACCAGTAAAAAGTTTTTGAACAGTAAAATGTTTTTTTAAAGAAGTCCCTTCTGCTCACTAAGTCTGCAATTATTTGATCCAAAGTACAGCAAAAACAGCAAAATGTTTAATAATAATACTTTTTTAAATAATTTATTCCTGTGATTTCAAAGCTGAATTTTTAGCATCATTACTCGATTCACATGATCTTTCAGATATCATTCTAATATTTTGATTTGCTGCTCAAAGAAAATTTGTATTATTATTATTATTATTATTATGGTGAAAACAGCTGAGTAGATTTTTTTTTAGGTTTCTTTGATGAATAGAAAATTCAGGAGAACAGCATTTATCTGAAATAGAAATCGTTTGTAACATTAAAAATGTCTTTATCATCACTTTTTTGATCAGTTTAAAGCATCCTTGCTAAATAAAAGTATTGATTCCTATAATTTCTTTTGAAAAAAGAAAAAAATTATATTTTATTTTAGATAAATGCTGATCTCTGGATCTTTCTATTCATCAGAGAATGAAAAAATGTACTCAACTGTTTTAAATATTGATAATAATAAAAATAATAATAATAAATGTTTCTTGAACAACAAATCAGCACATTAGAATGATTTCTGAAGGATCATGTGACATTGAAGACTAGAGTAATCATGCAGAAAATGTAGATTTGATCACAGGAATAAATTACATCTTAAAATACATTTAAATAGAATTTAGTTATTTTAAATAGTAAAAATATTCCACAATATTACTGCTTTGGATTTCTTTAGGGAACATTAAAATATTACTGTTCAGAAACTTTTGACTGGTAGTATAGGCTTGCTTAATTTGTGCATTAGTGAATTTATTATTTTGGTTATTTAGATTTATCTCTATGTCCCCGATCAGTTTAGTAGAGATTGATGTAGAAATTGACTTACCATAAAACATAACTTCTTTTAACAAAATGTATTCAAAGCTAATTTTGAATAACACATATTTGTATGTGCAAATAACCATTCTTTTAACCAAAAACACAAATTATTCAAGTGCAAGGGATTGTGGGTGATCATTGATATGCTCAGCAACCTGTTAGTTTGAAAGTTTGAAACATTCTTTTTGCTGTTTAATATTTAAGTCGCTCATACTACTGTAAATGGCCTAAAATATTGACTTTATTAAATATTGTATGGACTTAACCTACACTAAACCTAAACCTACCCATCATAGAAAACGTTCTTATATATACATACAAGAATGATAAAACATTCTTATATAATAATTACTTATTTACCCCAAAGTAAAAATAAAAGTAAGAGATGGAGTACAGAGACTTTACTTCAGAATAAACATTTGAATGCTTTAGTTCAGAAAGGTCTTAAATCTACTTTGTCAACTCATCTACTCTCTCGCTCCCTTCCTTTTTCCTCTCCATTAATTGGATTTAAAATAAGAGTGAGAAAGCCGTTTTGGGTTTTATAGGCTTTTAGTTTCATCTTATCCCTTTAAGAACTGCTGAGGACTGAATGCTTTCCTTGCCAACAAAGCAAATAGAATTGAATCTGCTTTAATGTAATGCCCAGAGGATATATTAGTGTCTGTTTATGGTGCAGTGTGGTGACAGCTTTAACAGTGATTAGCACAGGGATACAGTCAGTGCCGCCCAGTGAGGAAATTATTTTCTAAAAAGCTGTTGCCTCAGATTGCTTTGGAAAACATGGTACATATTACATTACTGGAAGTGTGTTAGCCTTATTGGGATTTTGCGTCCTTGGGCCGGTTGAGACAGTGTCTTAATAACTAGTTTGACCAACTAGTAGTGAGCTTAGGGGTAATATGTCTTACTTTCTGGATTTCAACTGTATTAGTAAACCGAATTTTAAAATTTATGACCAGTCTGACCAGAAAAAAAATTGGATGACTAACTTTTAAGCCTAGTCTTAACCTTTTACGCAACTCCCCTTGTTTGTGTGCGTTTGTATGCTGGAATATGTGTTAATGTGCTTTCCATATGACAGTAGAGACAAGGTAGACATGTTTTATTTTTCTTTTACAGTCCATCAAGACCTACAACTCTGACTGGCATGTGGTCAACTACAAGTATGAAGATTATTCTGGAGACTTCCGCCAACTTCCAAAGTAAGAACCACAAGACTGCTAAAAGTGATCGAAAGAAAGAGAAAAGAGATGGAAAGAGCCACAAACAGTTAGTCCAGCTGTTCATTGTACATCACCAGTGGTCAACCAATATGTTGGCTAATACTGGGCATTTTTTATGACCATTGGCAAGTTTTTCTGTTTGACCTGCAAGTCAAGAGGAGTGTTTCGAAAGTGGACTTTTAAGTTGACAGCACAAAGACTTTAATTTGGGTAGTTCTATTTATTTGGACAATGCTAATAAATTATTAAACAGAAATTTAAATAAAACAAATAAATGGCAAGTAATTTTTTAAACATTTTCCCTTCAGCATTTAGCAAATACACATTTATAACAACTTTGAATATGTAGTAAATATTTAAAACCAGTTATTTTATTGTGATATCATGGATGTAGTGGTTGACTGACATATTGCAAAGTAGATGAATAAGCTGAAATTTGAAATTTAAATTATTGGTGGTAATTTTTCCGTTTGGCCGTTAATTGTCGGAAGCAGGACATTTTATTTTGACAGCTCTAAGAATTATTTAATACAATATATTTTAATTTTATTTTGATAAAATTACTTTTGATACACTATCAGTCTAAAGTTTTTGAACAGTAAGACTTTTAAGTTTTTTTAAACATTTTTAAAGTCTCTTCTGTTCACCAAGCCTGCATTTACTTGATCCAAAATACAGCAAAAGTGGTAATATTGTGAAATATTTTTACTATTTAAAATAACTGCTTTGTATTTGAATATATTTTAAAATGTAATTTTTAACATTACCATTTTCCAATATGTACCACTCAAAAGCTAATACTTTAATTTAGCAGGATGCTTTAAAATTGATCAAAAGTCTTTCTATTCATCAAAGAAATCTGAAAAAAATCTACTCAGCTGTTTTCAACATAGTAATAATAATAAATGTTTTTTTGATCAGCAAGTCAGAATATTACAATGATTTCTGAAGGATCATGTGACTGGAGTAATGATGCTAAAAATTCAGCTTTGAAATCACAGGAATAAATTGCATTTTAAAAATATATTACAATAGAAAACAGTTATTTTAAAAAGTAATAATATTTCAGAATTTTACTGTTTTTACTGTATTTAAATAAATGCATGCTTAGTGAGCAGAAGAGACTTCTTTAAAAAACATTAAAAATCGTACTGTTAATTTTTTTTTTGACTGGTAGTGTATATATGTGACCCTGGATCACAAAACCATAAGGGTCAGTTTTTCAAAATTGAGATTTAAATCCTGGAATCTGAGGGTGCAAACAAATCAAAATAGTGAGAAAACTGCCTTTAAAGTTGTCCAAATAAAGTTCTTAACAATGCATATTACTAATCAAAAATTAAGTTTTCATATATTTATAGTAGGAATTTTACAAAATATCTTCATGGAACATGATCTGTACTTAATTTCCTAATTTTGCCATAAAAGAAAAATCAATAATTTTGACATATACAATGTATTTTTGGCTATTGCTACAAATATACCACAGCGACAGTTTTGTGGTCCAGGGTCACATATGTGTTACAAGTAAACAGTGTGATATATTGGCCGTTATATCAGCCATCAGCCACTCTGCACTTTTAAATACATTGGTTGACCTCTACTTAGAAAGCTGCTGCCTATGCAGGTAGACGACAGTAAGGCCAACTCACTAGGTATTGGAACAGAGCCCAAAAGTCATTGTTTGCCCACAGTGTGTTTGAGTATGTGTACGTGTGAGAAAGAGAGAGATGCTATTTTACTCACTAATTTTATCAGTGTCCTCATCCTGTCCTGCCCTAGTGTTGACAGGGAGGTCTCGTCCAGAGCTAAATCAGGAAATGCGCCTTTCTGTCGCACAGCAACAACCCATTAGCAGCTCTTTTCCTACTCCCTACTCTCTTTTGCTTTCTCTTCCTCTAACTTGTGTCATTCAGCACATAAATACTCCACCCGTTTCAGGACAGGGCAGCAACCACACACCAGACAAGTGTTTGTTGTCCACTGATGTCACTTCCGGTCTGAACTAACTGATGAAGCAATTATGGATTAACGGTCAATAACTGGCATATCACATTGTGGAGATCAGGAGACAGCCAGCGTCTGGCATTTGGTAAAGGTCGCAGAGGAAGCAGGAGGGATGATGGTGATGGAGGAGACGGAGATAATGTGTGCTGTGGACGTGAAGCTTCATCGTCATCATCATCATGATCATGAGCAGCATTATGATCTGCCCACCACTGCTTCATGATAGTTCCGCTAATGCAATTTCCTTGAACACACATACAGAAGTCAAACACGCACATGTGCACATGTCCACATGTCCACATGTGCACATGTGCTGAACCTTTTTGTTGGATGTACAGTATGTGCTACAGACTGATCGTTTAACTTTTTGAGCTTTTTCTGCCTAGAAACCACATAGTGACACACTAAAAACTACTGGGAATGCCTTAGAAAATGCTAGCAACATCCTGGCGACCACCCTCAGTACTCTAGCATTGTGACAATGACTTTTGGACAGGCAAAAAAATGTAAAAGTCTGTGTGTCTTATGTTTGTTTGTTGTGTTTTGTTCTTTTACAGTAAAGTTCCTCGGCCAGAGAAACTAGCTAGTCACGTTTTTGAGGTGGATGAGGATGCAGATAAAGAGGAGGTAAGGGACAACTGTCCATGATTCCTAACTGTTTTCCCAAGAAAAAAAAAAAAAAAAAACGGTAATTGAGACTTTTTTTTTCTCGCAATTGCGAGTTTACATCTTACAATTCAGACTATTTTTCTCAGATTTGTGAGATATTAACTCACAAATATGAGCTATAAAGTCAGAATTGCAAGATATAAACTCACAATTCTGAGAAATGAAGTCAGAATTTAGAGATATAAAGTCGCAGTTGCAAGTTATAAAGTCAATGTTGAATGATATAAACTTGCAATTGCAAGAAAAAACTCAGAATTGCAAGACTTAAACTCAAAATTCTGAGGAATTCCGCATTGCGTAATGTAAACTCAAATTTATGACTTTTACCTGAATTGCGAGATAAACTTACAATTGCGAGAAAAAGTCACAAAAAAATCACAAAACGCAAAGTTTGTGACTCGCAATTGTGTGTTATAAAGTCAGTATTGTATGATATAAACTCGCTCAGAATTGCGAGTTTATGTCTCACAATTTTGAGAAAATAGGTTTTTGAAAAAAAAGTCACAATTGTAAGTTTATATTTAACAATTCTGACTTTTTTCTTAGAATTGTGAGATATAAACTCGTAATTGCATGTTATAAAGACAGTATTGTATAATATAAACTCACATTTGTGAGCTATAAAGTCAGAATTGCAAGATATAAACTCACAATTCTGAGAAATTAAGTCATAATTTAGAGATATAAACTTGCATTGCAAGAGAAAAACTCAGAATTGCAAGACTTAAACTCACAATTCTGAGAAAGTCCGCATTGCAAAATGTAAACTCAAACGTATGACTTTTTTCTCAAAAGTTTGAGATATAAACTCATAATATAAGTTCTTGTTTTTTTCTAGCAATTGTGAGTTTATATACTGATTTTTATCGCAATTGTGAGTCACAAACTTTGAGTTTTGTGACTTTTTCTCACAACAATTTTGCAATGCGGACTTTCTCAGAATTGTGAGTTTAAGTCTCGCAATTCTGAGTTTTTTTCTCGCAAATGACTTTTTCCGCAATTCTGACTTTTTTCTTAGAATTGTGAGATAGAAACTTGTAATTGCATGTTATAAAGACAGTATTGTATGATATAAACTCACAATTGCAAGAAAAAAGTCAGAATTGTGAGAAAAGGTCACAATTGTGACTTTATATCTCGCTATTCTGACTCTTTCACAATTCTGACTTTTTTCTTAGAATTGTGTGATATAAACTTGCAGTTGCATGTTACAAAGACAGTTTTGGATGATATAAACTCCCAGGTGCAAGAAAAAAAACTTAAACTCAAAATTCTGAAAAAGTCAGAATTGCAAGATGTAAACTCAAACATTTGACTTTTTTCTCCAAATTGTGAGATATAAATCACAAAAAAAGTCACAAAAGTTTATATCTCACAATTTTGAGAAAAAATCAGAATTGCGAGTTTAAATCTTGCAATTCTGACTTTTTTCTAATTGCAGTTCTGACTTTTTTTCTTAGAATTGTGAGATATAAACTCGCAATTGCATGTTATAAAGTCAGTAATGTATGATATAAACTCGCAATTGCGAGTATTCTGACTTTATAACTTGCAATTAAGTTTATATCATGCAAGTTTTTATCGGTCAATTCTGACTTCATTTCTTAGAACTGTGAGTTTCTATGTGACCCTGGACCACAAAACCAGTCATAAGGGTAAATTTTTCAAAATTGAGATTAATACATCATCTGAAAGCTGAATAAATACACTTTCCATTGATGTATGGTTTGTTAGGACAATATTTGACTGAGATACAACTATTTAAATATATATAAAAATCTAAGGCAGCAAAAAAAATCTAAATATTGAGAAAATTGCCTTTAAAGCTGTCCAAATGAAGTTCTTAATAATGCATATTACTAATCAAAAATTAAGTTTTGATATATTTACAGTAGGAATTTTACAAAATATCTTCATGGAACATGATCTTTACTTAAGTTTGTAATGATTTTTGGCATAAAAGAAAAATCAATAATTTTGACCCATACAATGTATTTTTGGCTATTGCTACTAATATACCCCAACGACTTAAGACTGGTTTTATAGTCCAGGGTCACATATGAGGATCATGCTTTCCTAATTTTTGAACTCAAGACTTTTGTGTAGAACATGACTGAGATGAAGTCAAGTGATAAGTGACGAAAAGGACGCTATTTTTATTGTGCATTATTTGCAATCAAGTTGTAATTATGAAGGAAAATGTTAAAATATTATCTAATTGCATATAATTAGGTTACATAAATTATTAAATGTGAAATTTGCCTTAGTGAGACAATGGAGTGAGCAAAAATATTAAAAATGCAATTTCCACCACCATCATTTCCATTACAATTTGAAATGTGGTGGAAACAACTAAACTTTATTTATTGATTTAATTATTTAACCCACAATTATTCTATTTATATGAGTGGGACATTTATATTATTCAGAATTCTGTGATTAGTGATTAATGTAATTAATGTGCAGCCAGGAATTTGGTCATATGTAGCTGTTTTAACTCTGTCTAGACATTTGTTTGATAAACTTATGAAAGACCACTGGAAACTCATGTGGTATTATTTCTTTACCGTACCAGTTTCCTTAGTATGGTGACAGGCAGAGGAAATGGTATTCACCATATCTACGTGAATGCACCATACTTCATCAGCCTATTACAACACATGATTTCTCTCGCTCTCCTTCTCTCTGTTCTCGCTGGCTGATAAGCAGAATAAATAAATAATAAGGAACTTGCAGCTTATTAGTAATGCGTTTGTTCAGAGCCTCTGGGACTACATTAGCCTTAGAGAAAGAGCAGACGCAGGACTCGCCTGTCTCTGGGCTATCCGATTCCCTGATTGGGTTTCACCTACATTTCCCAGAATTCCAGCTGCACGTCTGCCGTTCTGTCTGAGCCCTCACTCAGGGATGGAGTTTGTTTGTACAGTTCGAAGGCTGGTCCCTGTAGGGATGAGAAAGAACATGAATAATTGAGGGGGTCAGGTGAAAATGGACTTCATGTTGAAACACGGAGGAGGGCGTCCAGAGGCTCTAATGTGGGAAACTGCGGTAGATATCGACATGTTTTTGCTCAGGCTTAAAGAAACAGATGAAGTCACAGCGTGTGGGTGTATGATTGCGCTTGTGTGTTTTTATGCATGCTTGTTATGTTCCTCCCTGGTTCTTGAAGGATGCCACCTCATTGGGCTCTCAAAGAGGGGGCGTGTCCAAACACGGCTGGCTGTATAAAGCAAACATGAACAGTGCCATCAGTGTTACCATGAGGGTGAGTTAGCCACTACACAAGCCCTTTTTTGATTTAATGATGATGAATTT
The DNA here is from genome assembly GCF_022985175.1 of Labeo rohita. Taxonomy (NCBI): domain Eukaryota; kingdom Metazoa; phylum Chordata; class Actinopteri; order Cypriniformes; family Cyprinidae; genus Labeo; species Labeo rohita. The sequence goes on along the minus strand of NC_066874.1, from coordinate 9,105,962 downwards.
GTGGTCAAGATTTTGCATTGCATTGTGGCATATGGTATTCCAAGTAATGCACTCTGGTTGCATACACATTTTGAAAAATGTTCATGCACATTTTCATATCTTGCATGGTATGTGTACTGCACATTGCAAAAATAGTAGTATGGTTTTTTCATTCCAAACATAGCCATAGAATCGAGTAGTTTTGTGTTCAGCTGGTTGTTTTCAGTCATGGACAGAGCAGAGCAAACTCTGACCCCAAGTCCTGTTCTTAAAAGCAGATTTGTGCTCCCCATGCCATAGACAGGAAGTTGGGCCTTACCAACTTCCAGTTCTCACTAATCCATTTTCCCATGGTCCCATCCACTAAGTGTTATTTTTAGAACAGTCACTAGTTTAACATCTAGCATAGAGTGTTTACATCTGCTATTTTCATGTAATGATCTTTGCATTCTCTCTTTCTTTCCCTTTAGTCTTTTAAGAGAAGGTATTTCCATTTGACCCAGCTGGGAGATGGATCATACAACTTGAACTTCTACAAAGATGAGAAAATATCTAAAGAACCCAAGGGAACCATCTTTTTGGACTCCTGCATGGGTGTCATCCAGGTAACTACCAGTGTGAGAATCCATGACATGATTATAAATGCAATTCATATATATTGACTCAAATAGACTTGTTCTATGGTGAACATATTTTTAATTTCTGAATTAAAAACATTACACAATTACAATATCAACTCAAAAAAACAAAACAAAACAAACAAAAAAAACTGTTTATTTTACACAGTTCTCAGGTTTCCATCATGACAGAAATTTTGAAAAGAAATTTCTAAAACAGAAGTTTATTTTCTATCATGCATCTGTATTTTTTCGTTTCATTTTTAAATTAAAATTGATATTTCTGGGGCAATATAGTAAATCATTTAACTGTTCTTATGTCATAAAGAAAGCAAAAAAACATTTCCTCAATAAAGATATGAAAATAAAACTATATGAGGTATTTTATAGTCTTGTATATTGTCTCTGTATTTTTTTTATATTTTTCTGGGAAAATATAGTACAAAAATAGAACTGTTCTTAAGTCATAAAGACAGAAAAAAGCCTTCCTCGATAAATGTGTGGAAAATAAATTCATAAGAAATACTTTATAATATTTTATTTTATCTATGTATTTTTTTAGTTTAATTTCTATATTAAAATGTATATTTTCTGGGGAAATATAGAGATAAATTATAACTGTTCTTGTGTCATAAAGGAAGAAGAAAGTCTAAAAATAAAAAAATAAAACTATAGGAAGTATTTTATAATCTTTTATTGTCTCTTTGTATTTTTTTAGTTTAATTTCTAAATTAAAATTGATCATTTCTGGAAAAAAATAAAATTGTTCTTATGTCATAAAGGAAGAAAAAATTCTTCCTCAATAACTGTGTGAAAATAAAACTATAGAAAGTATTTTATAATCTTTTATTGTATCTTTATATTTTTTAGTTTAATTTCTAAATTAAAATTGATAATTTCTGGAGAAATATAGAAAAATGTAACTGTTGTTATGTCATAGAGGAAGAAAAAAGCATTCCTCAATAAATGTGTGAAAATTAAACTATATGAAGTATTTTATAATATTTTATTTTATCTCTGTATTTTTATTTATTTATTTATTTATTTATTTTTATTTCTAAATTAAAATTGACATTTTCTAGGAAAATGTAGTAAAAAATAGAACTGTTCTTATGTCATAAAGAAAGGAAAAAGCCTTCCTCAATAAATGTGTGGAAAATAAAATCATATGAAGTATTTTATAATCTTTTATTTTATCTCTGCATTTTTTAGTTTAAGTTCTAAATTAAAATTTATATTTTCTGGGTAAATATAGTAAAAAATTTAACTGTCCTTATGTCATAAAGTAAGAAAAGCCTTTTTCAATAAATGTGTGAAAATAAAACTATATGAAATATTTTATATTGTTTGATCGGCGTAGACGCTTAAAAATAAAGTTATACATAATGTTTGTCCACCAGATTAGTCATTTGGTGCAACTAAGTCTTAAAATAGATAATTTGACCTTTTTATGATAAGGTTAGTTCAGGTTCTAAAATGTCACATGTTATAACTCTAAATAAATAAATAAAGTTAAATAAAATATTTGGAAAATTGGAAAATAATGATAATCAGATGTGTAAAAATTAATTCAGTGTGTAAGAAAGCTGTTATTTATGTTTATCGGTCTATTTATTTCTGTTGTAACTCATTCTGCTGTCATTTTTCTTTTTTTTTACTGAGGGATAAAACCTAGTTAACATTATACTCTCTAGAAATCAACATTGTTATACAAATTTTATCGATGAAGCTTAACTTGTATTGAACCCAGAGCATTCCTTTAAAGTTCATAAGGGCGCCAGAAGAATAAATGCTTTGTTTTGTGTATTTACTGCAGCACAAAGCAGTTTATAGAAGGAGTTCGGATCTCTAATAACATCCTCATGAGTCTCTTCCTTTGTCTCAACCAAGAGGGGATATCAGTGTTTGGATGGCCAGTTCCTCAGATGAGGCTACTCAGGGTTGCACAGAAAGAGAAAAAGATGAAAAACGAGCGAGGAAAAGATGAGGTCCAGCCTAATTCACGCATGATTTCTCCCAGGGTCAAATATTTCCATTTTCTCCTGTGGTGCGCTCAGTGTGTGTGCGAGTGCAAATGTGATCACGTTCCTCGATTCACCAGCCCTGCTGAAAGAATAAAGTACTGCTTTGGTATGCGCAACCTGTTTTGTCTGTTTTCAACATCTGTTTTTTGACGCTTTGTCTGTTTTCCACATTTTAGACAAAAGAGGAATAATAAAAGTTATTTCTAGGTCCAAAACCTAAACATTTCAACAGGTGCACATGCAAAGCAGCCAGATATTCCTCAGCAGTCGTCTGGGAATAAATGGCTTTCAGTTTCTGCTGCAGGATGGATATATTTTTCCAGTGTCACTTCTGGTGTAAATTCGTCATAAATTCATAAAGTGTAAAATCATTCCAAAGTCTTGGGTGCGCTCACATTCCCATAGGAAAGAAAAGTAAAAAAGAAGAATTCCTATGTCTCCATTGTTCTTCTAGACAGCAGTGAGCTTAAATGGAGATCAAATGAAGATATTACTTCTCAGAGTGTTGTTTCTCAGAGTTTTCTTCCAGAAAAAATACCTCACTTATACTCCACAAGTTTCATAAGCAATCTAACAATGTCTCAGACTTGCCAAGATACCAATCAGATATTCTTCCAAGGCTAAATTATGAAGCTATTATATTCAGTGCCAGTGGCATGATCAGAAATGTCTTTTGTCTTTGTTTCTCACTGTGTCTGTGTGCAGAACAGTAAGGTGCGTCGTTTCGCCTTTGAGCTGAAGATGCAGGATAAAAGCACGTATCTTCTGGCTGCAGACAGCGAAGGAGAGATGGATGACTGGATCAGCACCCTCAACAAGATCCTCCACAGCAGCTTTGAGCTTGCCATGCAGGAAAGGAGGAACGGAGAACTGCACGACGGTGTGTGTTTGGGCCAGTAAGAGTGCAGCACACTATATGATAATACAAGATTGTTGACACAGTTTGAGCACGCAGACATGTATTTGCAGAGCCAGCTGGTGTGGTCGTGTCTCATACATGTGTATGTGTTCTTTGAAGAGACCACCCATTCGTTTAACGTCATTTAATAGATAGATCCATATACCCAGCACTCTTGAAGTGACGCACACATAGTCATACACAAACAGTAACACTTAACACCTCTTAAACCCTTCGGATTTCACACGGGAGAGGAGGTTGGGAGTCTTTATTTACATTCGATGAGTTTCAAAGGACAGCACATTCCTTTCTTCTCGCCTCGTATAAAACAACAAACACCTGTCGGCCAATCAGAGTGCAGAACCAAGTATAACTAATTACCAGTGGAGCTTGCTAAAGCGAGCATGACTGTTACTATTAGTCATACTTAGGGGTTTGGGATCTGAACAAACTTCTGACCCTAAGAATTAAACTTTGGCGCCTAGCTCGTCTCGCAATGTTTGTTCTACGGACATGAAAGATACCTCAAATCATGCGGAGGTGATGTGTGCTTTTACAATAGACTGATTATTACAATTAAACAGACACAAAATTCTTTTAAGAAGAAACCCAAATCATATCTAAAGGCTGGAATATCTTGGGACAAAAAGAAACCACCCAGAACACCCTAGAAATCACATATTGAACATATTAAAGGGATAGTTCACCCTAAAATGAAAATTCAGTCATTAATTATTTTTCACCGTCATGTCGTTCCAAACCCGTAAGACCTTCGTTCATCTTCTGAACACAAATTAAGATATTTTTGATGAAGACAGAGAGCTTTCTGACCCTGCACAGACAGTAACGCAACTGTTCAAACGGCCGAGAAAGGAAACCAGATACAGTTGAGGTAAAACGTTTACATACACCTTGCAGAATCTGCAAAATGTTAATTATTTTACTAAAATAAGATGGATCTTACAAAATGCATGTTATTTTTTATTTAGTACAGACCTGAGTAAGATATATAGTCCACAAGAGAAAATAGTCGAATTATAAAAGAACCCCGTTCAAAAGTTTACATACACTTGATTCTAAATACAGTGGTGTTACCTGAATGATCCACAGCTTTTGTGTTCTTTTTTTCTGTTTATTGATAGTTGTTCATGAATTCCTTGTTTGTCCCGAACAGTTAAACTGCCTGCTGTTCTTCAGAAAAATCCTTCAAGTCGCACAAATTCTTTGGTTTTTTAGCTTTTTTGTGTATTTGAATATTTGAACCCTTTCCAACAATGACTGGGGTGGTGTTAGGAAGGGGAAAGGATCTTCTGGGAAACATGTAAGTATCTTTTGTAACTTCTGAAGGGCAGTACTAAATGAAAAAATACAATATTTAGGCAAAATAAAAAAAAATAAAAAATAGGGTACGGCGGGGTTAAAGGCACCCTGGTGTAGCACGTTCCAAAACATCCGCTTTTCAACACACGTGTGCGATATTGGTTGATCCTTGATGCGATCGCGGGCAGCAGAGCAAAGTCGATTCTGTGCTTACTTGATCTAATATTTGATGTTTTTAAAAATGTTGTAGATTTACGTAGCAGATGAGAATCGCTAAAATTATTAAATATATCTTGAGATAGTGTCTTCTTAATGATTTTCAGTTTTGTTTAAGATAATTAAAACAGCAGTGTTTGAAAACAAAAGAACATGTAAAAGTATGTTATTTGGGGTAAAAAGCACCCCTGCTGTTGGGGCTAAAAGGCACAATATTAACATGATAATTAATAGAAGTCTGACTTTTCCATTTGTTGACATGACATTGTTAGATTCAGATGGTAAATATCATATATTATGTTGGGTGTCCATCTTAGAAATAATCACCATGTTTAGAATAAAACCATCATATTTAAAAACATGCTATTAATCATGTCATATAATAAAACAACATTTGTTGTTACTACTGTAAATCTATATTAAATTATTATGGGATCTCCTTTGATGCTTTCAGAGTCTTTACATTTTGAAATGATTTTGTTTCTGTATTTTAAAGTATGTGTTTTATATTGACATATTTTAATGACAGTATATTTTTGAACAAAAAAATTGTTATTTTATTTATCAAAATAAGCAGAAAATAGTACAGACTTTGCTAAAGTGATTGTTTTGAACAAGTATTAACATTATATTGAAAAAAAACATTATTTTAGTTAAAGTTTTTGTATCAATACTGTGTGCATTTTACCCCAGGCTGGTGGGCCTTTTACCCTGTTTGTGGGGTAAAAGGCCCCCCCTTGCCACCTCATTTATGAGATTTTTTAACAAAATAAACAACTTGTATGATTTATTTTCACACAAAATATGTTGCTCCATAAATGTTCAATACAAACGTATGTATTTTGTCTGCAATCATATTCTTCGGGCACAGTGAAAAGCACATTTTTTTTCTTAGTGGGTGCCTTTAGCCTCGTTGTACCCTACACATCCTCATTCTGTTCAAAAGTTTTCACCCCCGGCTCTTAAAGTGTTACTCTACTCAAAAATGAAAATTTTGTCATTAATCACTTACACCCATGTCGTTTGAACCTTCTGTAATAGTTGCATATGAGTCCCTCAGTTGTCCTCAGTGTGAAAATCATACAGTCATTGTTGGAAAGTGTTTGAATACACAAAAAAAGCTGAAAAAACAAAGAATTTGTGAGACCCTGAAGGATTTGTCTGAAGAACAGCAGGTAGTTTAACTTTTCAGGACAAACAAGGGACTCATAAACAACTATCACTAAACAACAACAGCTGTGCATCATTCAGGTAACAACACAGTATTAAGAATCAAGCATATATGTAAACTTTTGAACGGGGTCATTTTTATGAATTCAGCGATTATTTTCTCTTGTGGACTATATGTAAACGTCTTTTATGTGAAATATCTTATTCAGGTCAGTACTAAATACAAAATCACATGCATTTTGTATTATCCCTATTATTTTGGTAAAATAATTAACAATTTGCAGATTCTGTGAGGGGTATATGAACTTTTGACCTCAACAGTATATTCATACTCGCACTACTCTAGCAACACCCTAGCAACCAGCCAAAACACCCTAGTAACCACATATACCAATATGAATGTTTAAAACCACTCAGAACATCTTAGGAACACTATAGGAACCTCCTAGCATCCACTCACAGCATCCACTGTTTTCAATTTAATTGTAAAAATGTAGTTTGACAGCCTTAATGTTTGAGCAACCACATTTTTGTGTTTGTTATTATGATTTGACACTGCTATCTGACAGTTTTCCCAGTCACTACATGTTGATTTATAGACATGGAGACTAATGACTGTTGCAGGTTTTGAAATGTTTTGTCTTACACAGACGATGAGCTGGGCAAGACAGACATCTCGCCGGGGAATTTTCAGGACAGTTTCCAGGTATTGTGAATGCATACAGACACACATATAGACACACATGATCTCCTGATTTGCTGATTATACAAATAGTCATCTACAGTTTCACAGTGAGTGTGTGTGTGAGAAGGCGAATACTGGTTTTCAGCTCCTGTGTCTTGACTGTAGCTTGATCTCAACACTGGCGTCCTCACTGTCTGCCCTCTCTTTACACATCCACAGATTTTCCACACACCCTTAGTCCTCTCAGCTAATGTTTTCCAACCATTCCACAATGAACCACCCACACTTTGGAACACAGACACACACACACATCTCAGCTCTATCTTGCTCTTTATTCTCCTGTCTGCCGTCTCTCCTCCCTGGAATCAATCGTCTAGGCGCCCTTCTCTCTAAAGTCAGAATATTTTCTCACACATCCCATGACATCTCGCTTTAATGATGTTGAATATTTTTTACTACTTTTTCTTTTGTCTTATTTTGCAGTAAAAACATATAAACATTTATAAAATGTGATGCATTTACTTCAGAAGTGACATTGTAAACAGAGATATTAGATAATTGTGCAATTGCTAATTAAGTTACAAATGCACAAAGAGTAATTCTTGTCTTCATTGTGTTTAATGAAAGAAAACATGCCATTTTAATCTTAAATATGACTAAATTTAGATTTAAAAACAGACTTATATTCTCTGAAAACGAGTTCTGTTATGTTATTTTACTTCTCATATACATTAATCTTGTTTTAAGTATCTTTAGATATTCAACTGGAAAACAAGACAAAATAGTAATTAAGAAAAAGTTTTTATTATGCAATATACTGGAACAGGAAAGCAGCCAATCAGCTGTGGTAATTAGTGATTGGCATCCTGTTTTTGCTTTTCAGAGTGCCAGAGACATTGAGTCCAAGATGAGGAGTGAAACTCGTCTGAAACTCTTTACTCTGGACCCTGACACACAGGTAAGCCACAGCTCCAATAATAAATAATCCATTAAATCACAGTGTAGGCTACTGATTTTAAGCTCTGTGTGTGTTTTTTGGCCTGTAGAGACTCGATTTGTCTGGCATTGAACCTGATGTGAAGCAGTTTGAGGAGAAGTTTGGGAAGAGAGTTTTGGTCAGCTGCAATGATCTGTCCTTCAACCTTCAGAGCTGTGTTGCAGAGAATGAGGAGGGACCTACTACTAACGTAAGCTTTACACACACTATCAAAGAGGTTCTTATAAAGCTCTTTTCTTTGGCTAAGTATTAATGTATCTGATGAGGGATGTGTACTTAGATGATTTCTTAATAAGCTAAAATTGTGCCTCTGTGGTGCTGCAAACATTCCTCTGTTTGTTGAAGCAGTCCAACATGTCAGCTTGTAGCCGAGTCTGGTACAGATTAGATTCAGCTTCACTGTTTTCTTCAGGTGGAGCCCTTCTTCGTAGTGCTTTCGCTGTTTGACGTGCAGAACAGCCGAAAAATATCTGCGGATTTTCATGTGGATCTAAACCACCCTCTGGTCCGATCCATGATCCCTCTACCCAGCATGCAGATAAATGGAGGGATGGACACTCCTCATGGGGAAATGCTGCTTAGTGAACTGCCGGAGGGGATGCTGCAGTATCCCAAAAAAGTAAGAGGGCTGAACAATCCATTTTCAGAGGCAGTTGGATGGATGGGTATATTGGATGGATGGATGGATGGATGGATGGATGGATGGGTAAATTGATTGGATGGATGGATGAATGGATGGATTGAATGGATTGAATAGATGGATTGGTGTATTGAATGGATGGATGGATGGATGGATGGATGGATGGATGGATGGATTGAATAGATTGAATAGATGGATGGGTATATTGGATGGATGAATTAATTGATTGGATGGATGGATTAGATACATGGATGGGTTTATTGGATAAATGGATTGATTGGATGGATGGGTAGATTAGATGGATGGGTATATTGAATTTCTGGAATAATTGGATAGATGGATGGGTATATTGGATGGATGGATTAATTGATTGGATGGATAGTTGGATGTGTATTTTGGATGGATAGATGGATTAGATAGATGGATGGGTATATTGAATGGATGGATTAATTGATTGGATGGGTGGATGGATGGATGGATGGATGGATAGATGGATGGATTAGATAGATGGATGGGTATATTAGTTGGATGGATGGTTAAATTGGATGGATGGATGGATGGATGAATGAATGGATGGATGTATTAATGGATGGATGGGTGTATTGGATGGATGGACTGGATAGATGGATGGGTGTATTGAATGGATGAATGGATGGATGGATGGATTGAATGGATTGAATAGATGGATGGTATATTGGATGGATGAATTAATTGATTGGATGGATGGATTAGATATATGGATGGGTATACTGGATGGATTAATTGATTTGGATGGATGGTTGGATAGATGGATAGATTCGATAGATGGATGGGTATATTGAATGGCTGGATTATTTGATTGGATGGATGGATGGATGAATGGATAGATTGGATGGATTGGATAGATGGATTGACTCACTGATTGGATGGATTTATGGATGGATTAGATAGGTGGATGGGTATATTGGATGGATGGATAAATTGATTGGATGGATGGATGGATGGATGAATGGACTGGATAGATGGATGGGTGTATTGAATGGATGGATGGATTGGATGGATGGATGGGTAGATGGATGGATGGACGGATGGATGGATGGATGGATGGATGGATGGATGATTGATGGATGGATGGATAGATGGATTTGATTGTATGGGTGTACTGAATGTATGGATGGGTTGACGGATGGATTGATGGATGAATTGGATGGATGGGTGTATTGAATTTATGGATGAATTGGATAGATGGATGGATGGGTGAGTGGATTGGATAGATGGATGGGTGTACTGAATGAATGGATGGATTGGATAGAGGGATGGGTGTTTTGAATGGATGTATAGATGGATGGATTGGATGGGTGTATTGGATGGATGGATGGCTGTACTGAATTGGATGGATAGATAGATAGATAGATAGATAGATATACTTCATTAAAAGTAAGAGAGTAGTTACAAAGTGCAGAGCAAAGTTACAGAGTGAAGTGTGTGAGTGTGTTTATTTAGCTATACTTTGGGGACAATTTGTCCCAGAAGTTATCTATATCTAACCTCCCTTCAGGGACATCCAGTGACATCCCCTTTTGGAAAAAGGATACATAACTGAAGTACACAATATTTTCAGTAAGCGAAGCCTTTGTGCTCTTTTGTGTTTCAGGGTGTCTTCTCTGTGACGTGTCCTCACCCTGACATCTTCCTGGTTGCACGAATCGAGAAGGTTCTGCAGGGAGGCATTACTCACTGCGCTGAGCCCTACATGAAGAGCTCTGACTCCAGCAAGGCAATGAGCCTAACATAACTGAACACACACATACAGAAACAAAACAGCTGACTCAAACATACACACACTCATATACCAAACAAAACAGAGGAACCAAATACACACTGTCAATCAAAACAATAAGTGGTTATTACAAGGATAAGGAGAAGGATTATCAGGCCTTATGATCCATAAACTTACAAACAATTTTACCACATCCCACAATGACCTTTGGAATATCCTGCCTAAAACTACACATTGATACCATCCAAAACCCCCACTAGGCTGCCAGGAACGTGCTGTCTGCCCAGTTCACTGTTAATAAAATGTCTCTGGAGAGGTTGCGGGGAACAATGTGTGTGTTTTGCTTCACAGGTTGCTCAGAAGGTTTTAAAGAATGCCAAGATGGCCTGCAGCAGACTCGGCCAATACAGGATGCCTTTCGCATGGGCAGCCCGGTGAGCCAAAACTGTCTGGAAATGTTCTGTTCTTCTCTCTGTGTGTTGTGTCAATCACAATATTTAATCTTTTTGTTCTTTTCCACAGGCCTGTGTTTAAAGATGCCTCAGGGACTTTGGATAAAAGCGCTCGGTTCTCCGCGCTGTACCGGCAAGACAGTAATAAACTCTCAGAAGAAGACCTTTTCAAACTGCTGGCGGATTTTAGGAAGTCAGTATTCAACTCATGTCATCAGACTTGTCTTCACTAGAGATTCCTGTCCCTTTTACAGTATAGCAGATTCAGTCTATTAAAACAGTGGACTTTATATGGAAATATTTTCCAAACATCATACTCTTCTGCAGTGTTTTTGCAGCTGTGGACGGCAGTCCCACCGTTAGGAATGTGTTTTGTAGTACCTCTCAGAGGGGCACTTTTTCTGGCCTCCTAAAGATATACCGAATGAGCTTCTAATATAAATGTACAATACATGTCAAAAGTAAGGAATAATTAGAATTTTTATTAAGTTATATATTTGGGCTTTTAATGGACAGGACAGTAGAGAGATGACAGGAAAGTACTAGGCAGAGAGAGGGGAGCAGGTTTCGCAAAGGACCTCGAGACAGGAATCAAACTCAGGTCGCTGTGAGCACAGTTGTGCGATATGTCGGCACATTAACCACTAGGCTACAGGCGCCGACATGATTAGGATTTTTAAATGTTTTTGAAAGTCTCTTATGCTCACCAAGGCGGTAATATTGTGAAATAATATTGCAACATAAAACGGCTGTTTTCTATTTTAGTATATGTTTTAAAATGTAATTTATTCCTGTGATGTCTTCAGTGTCACATGATCTTCTAGAAATCATTCTAAAATGCTGATTTGGTTCTCAGTTATTATTAATTACTATTGGTGCTCAACTATTAATAATGGTATTAAATATATTCAAATAGAAAAGAGTTCTTTTAAATTGTAATAATGTTTCACAATATTATAATTGTTACTGTAGTTTTAATCAAATAAATGCAGCCATGAGACAAAACAAACAAAAATGTAATTATTAAAATATATGACCGCTAGCGTACACTACCAGTCAAAAGTTTTTAAACACTAAGATTTTAATGTTTTTTAAAGAGTTCTCTTCTGCTCACCAAGCCTGCATTTATTTGATCCAAAGTACAACAAAGACAGTAAAATTCTGAAATATTTTTACTATTTAAAATAACTGCTTTCTATTTGAATATATTTTAAAATATAATTTATTCCTGTGATTTCAAAGCTGAATTTTATCATCATTACTCCAGTCACATGATCCTTCAGAAATCATTCTAATATTCTGATTTGCTGCCGAAAAACATTTATTTTTAATAATAATAATAATAATAATAATTATTATTATTATTATTATTATTATTATTATGTTGAAAACAGCTGGGTAGAATTTCTCAGATTATACTGACTCCAAGCTTTTGAATAGTATAGTGTACAATGTTACAAAAGCTTTTTATTTCAGATAAATGCTGATCTTTCTATTCATCAAAGAATACTTAAAAAATTGCTTTAAATATGGGTAATATTAATATTAATAAAAGTTTCTTGAACAGCAAGTCAGCATAGTAAAATGATTCCTGAAGGATCATGTGATACTGAAGACTGGAGTAATGATGCTGAAAATTTAGCTTTAAACACAGGAATAAATTACACTTTAAAATATATTAAAATAGAAAGCAGTTATTTTAAAAAGCAAAAATATTTCACAATATTACCACTTTTGCTGTATTTTGGATTAAATAAATGCAGACTTGATGGCCAGAAGAAAATTCTTAAAAAAATATTAAAACTCTTACTGTTCAAAAACTTTTGGCTGATAGTGTATATGTCAAAATTGTATCCACAGACCTGAAAAGATGGCTAAACTACCTGTAATCTTGGGTAACCTGGATGTGACCATTGATAATGTCCCTCCTGATGTGGCTAGTAAGTCTTCGGAATATTTGCTAGTGTAATTTCATCATATTTTCTACCTTGACTTCCTGAAACTGTGTGCTCTTCTTGTCTGCAATGAATTGGTCACTTGAACTATTATCTCCTCGCCATTGTCTAGATTGTGTCACTCCATCCTACATCCCAGTGAGGCCTTTTGAGAATAATGGGCCGAGCAACGGTGTTCTGTTGGAGGTGGAGGAGTTTGTTCCCTGCATTGCCAAGTGCTCTCAGCCTTTCACCACCTACAACAATCATCTCTACGTCTATCCCAAACACCTCAAATATGACAACCAGAAGTCTTTCGCCAAGGTACATTAGCATTATCAGCTAAAAGCTTCTTGCATTTTCCATTTTCTTGCTAAATTAGTGCCCTCGGCCAAAGGTATTGACATATGAGGTGGTCAGTGTAATGCCTGCTGCTCATAAAACATGCACTTAGAGATTTAACAGTAAGTAGTTTTCTGGCTTATCTTGTGTCTTTATCTTATATGACTCAGGCAAGGAACATCGCAGTGTGTGTGGAATTTAGAGAGTCAGATGAAGAAGATGCTCAACCTCTGAAGGTACAAAGCTGCCCCCAGCCCTTTCTCATTACTGATATACAATAAATACTGATTTTTGTACTCCCTTGCGTTTCCTTGTTGAAAGTTGAAGTTAAAAAGACCAAATAACTGTTTAAAAATGCTCTGTTTGTGTGTCTATACTGTTATGTATAGTGTATCTATGGCCGTCCAGGAGGTCCTCTTTTCACCAAACATGCCTATGCAGCAGTACTGCACCACCAGCAGAACCCAGAGTTTTATGATGAGGTGATGAATGAGACACTGATATGTATTTTATAGGGGGCCAAGCATAAAATAATTAGCTGTATACAGTGGGGTCTAAATGTTTGAGACTATACTGACAAATAGGAGTTCAAAATTTAACCCTGAATAAGAAGAATTTTAGAAAAATGATTAAAAGATTTAATTTACTCACCCCCATGTCATCCAAAATGTTCATGTCTTTCTTTCTTCAGTCGGAAAGAAATTAAGTTTTTTTGAGGAAAACATTGCAGGAGTTTTCACCATATAATGGACTTCAGTGGAGGCCAATGAGTTGAAGGTCCAAATTGCTGTTTCAATGCAGCTTTAAAGGGCTCTACACGATCCCAGCCGAGGAATAAGGGTCAAATCTATTGAAACGATTGGTCATTTTCTCTGCGATGTGAATGCGCATCTTCACAGATTATGTTGGAAAGGTCACGTGCGGTTAGTTCTTCATCTGTGTACTTTGGTTCAAAAAGGTAGGGTAGGACAAAAAACTCCATCTCAGTTCCTCCTTCAACCTCAAAATGGTCCGCCATTGTTGTTCCTTTTGTAAAGGGCGTTTGACTTTCTTTGCACGTTCGCTTTGTAAACACTGGGTCGGTACTTCAATCTACATCACGTGTGCATGATTACGTAATGCGTGAGGTCAAGCTAGTGCAAGACGAGCATTTGTGGTTAAAAAGGATATAAATTTGTATTTTTCTTAAAAAATAACTGATCAGTTCACTAGATAAAAGAAAAATCCTGAGAATGCTTTCCTCAAAAATATTTTCTTTTCGACTGAAGAAAGAAAAACATGAACATCTTGAATGAAACGGGGGTGAGTAAATGTTATGGTGTCTATATAATATATGAATATTTTTTAATAGGACTTTTTATATAGAATATACACAGAATGAAAACATTTTCACTAGTGGTCTTAAATATTCAAAATTCCAAATATGCAGTGTACAGTTGAATATTCTCAATATTATAAAAATAGTGGGCCAGGTATCCAAATATGAGGAAGTTGTTCATTATGTATTGAAATGTGCATACTGAGTCTTTAAATTTATATATTTTAATTATTTCGGATTTGACCCTGTTATAAAATGTTTGTTGTGTAAATATTAGGGCTGGCAAACGATTAATCACAATTAATTGCATACAACATAAAAGATTGAGTTTGCCTAATATATGTGTGTGTACTGTGTGTAATTATGTATATATAAATACAAGCACATTCATGTATATATTTAAGAAATATTTACAAGTGAAAGTATTATAATTTTTATGGAATTTATATTATATATAAATACAAATATTTTGTACATAAATAACATATTTCTCTTAAAAATATACATTAATTTGTGTGTATTTATATATACATAATAATTACACACAGTACACACACATATATTAGGCAAACTCAAGCTTTTATTTTGTATGCTAATAATCGCGATTAATCGTTTGCTGGCCCTAGTAAGTATTGATCTTTTTTCAAACTAATTTTTAGCTTTTTTAATCATATTTTGTGTGTGTTTGCGTACTGCAGATAAAAATCGAGTTGCCCACACAACTTCATGAAAAGCATCACCTGCTCTTCACTTTTTACCACATCAGCTGTGACAGCAGCACAAAGAAGCGGGACATAGTGGAGACCCTAGGTACAGCACGCTGGGTAATTGGGTTGCTGACAGTGCTAAAATTTTGAGCCATGGGGTAGAGCTCCAGGCTTCTGCAGCATTGTCAGAAAGAGGCATACCAATCAACCAGTCACTTGAAGTGTGGTCTGTGGATGTGCTGAATATTTTCTCTCACACATACTCTCACTGTCTGTTTCTCTGTCAGTGGGCTCTGCCTGGCTTCCTCTTCTCAAAGATGGTCGTGTTGTTATGAGTGAGCAACAGATCTCAGTGGCGTCCAACCTACCAAATGGTTACCTCAGCTGCCAGGAGGGTGTAAGCAAGGTAAACCCAATATGTGCAGTCATAACAAAAACATGCTGTTCTTGGCCAAAAATGTCGCCATTTGCTGACCAAATGTGAAGCTGTACATGTTTGTACAGCAACTGAGCCTTTGTGTGTGTGGTCTAATGTGCTATGTAGATATACTTTCTGAATATCTACTTCTAGTTATTATTGATCTTTTGTCTGAATGGATCATATTGCATATTGTCAGTTCTACACAGGAAGAGGTTGCTCTTTAATAGCGCTGAAGACTCATTGAGGCTCTCAGTTATGTTACACTGATTAATCAACTTTGTCTTAGGTATTTCTTCAAAATTCTATAAGCGACTAGTTCTAGTTCAGTCATGATTGATGCTATAAAGTTCCTCTAAAACCTTCTACCTCCCCCAGCTCCGCCTGTCTAAATCTGCTATGGCGTTTATGTATGCATATTGATCAAGCAGCAACATACTTTATCTTACATGCTCACAGTAGTGGATCTGTGTGTATATTGGCAGTAGCAAGTCCATACTTGCTCTATATCCATAACATGCTAAAACTATTCAGAGAATTTCATTATTAAAATAAACTAGGCACAAATTAGTAGTTGTATTATAAGTACAAAGAGCTACACACTTTTTGTGGCTAGAGCAGCTCAAATAAGTTGGTCTTTTAAATTTAATGAGAAACGTCTCTCACTTTGTTGGGATGTCTTTTGAAACACATGAAGACGTACACAAATAAAAGATTGGTTGCCTCTTTTCTCAGTAAAATGAAATTAGGAAATATGAGACCCAATGGCTTTATAACACGCATGGCATGAATTTAGCAAAAGTCTGCATTTGCCCTTCATTTAATCTCATTGCTGTTTATGAGAAAGACATTAAGGGGCGATTTGTCTGTTTAAACCATTTAAATCTGATATTGTTTTATGGGTATTGTGTTTGCAGCACTCTAGTCCTGACATAAAGTGGGTGGATGGAGGACGTCCTCTTTTCAAAGTGTCTACACATTTGGTCTCTACCATCTACACTCAGGTATGACTGTTTATATCCTAATTCTGACACTCAGAATCAACGTCTGCATTGTCATAATTACAAGTACAAGGTATATTTAGCCCTGTAGACATGATTAGTCATAGGTTTCTTATTAATCTAGTCCCGTTTTTCTTTTTTTACTTCCTTAGGATCAGCACCTGCACAACTTTTTCCATCATTTCCAGAGTATGCAGTCTGGTGTTACCCGTCCAACTGAGGGTGAGCTTGTCAAATACCTCAAGGTGAGCATGGAGAAGTTAGAGAAGGAGGATTCTCTGCATTAGGTATTTTTATTATGATGGGTTAAATGACAAAACATTACCCATAAATCCCTAGAGTCTTCATGCCATGGAAGGTCATGTTATGATCAACTTCCTGCCGACTATTTTAAACCAGCTGGTTCATGTTCTGACCAGTGCCAGTAATGAGGATGTGGCTGTAAACACCACCAGGTAAGAGAATACAGGAGTCACCAAAACCAGACCATAGAGTCTTTCTCTTTCTGTCTCTCATGCCTTCTTGTTGTCCATTTGTCTCCTCTACAGGGTCATGGTCCACATTGTTGCACAGTGCCACGAAGAGGGTCTTGAACACTACTTGAGGTCCTACGTGAAGGTAAACCAAGTTCTGAAACATCCAGCCATATTTATTGCAGTTTACACTGTCAGACTTGGTTACATGAGTTTATTCCTGTCCTTCCAGTACGTGTTTAGAACGGACTCCTATTCAATCAGTAACGGCAAGACGGTGCACGAAGAACTGGCCAAAGCCATGACATCCATTTTAAAGCCTTCAACTGACTTCCTAACCAGCAACAAGCTACTCAAAGTAGATTTGTTTTAAAGTTTCTATTTTAAAACTTTTAAATCTCAAAGTTTGCTATGAGTTCTATTTGTCAGTGGTTAAAATGTTTACTACTGTGTTTCAGTATTCGTGGTATTTTTTTGAAGCCCTGGTGAAGTCAATGGCACAGCACCTGATGGAAAGTGGCAAGGTCAAGGTAAACACAATTATATGCCTCAGTAAATGCTCCTTTACTAAAATGTACCTTTATTTGACTACTTTCTAAACATTTACCCTAGTAACCGTGGTTTTTGCCAAAATATCTTGGTTAAAAAAGTGAAAACTTGGTATTTGCCTTCACTACTAAAGTGAACCCCGGGAATTAGGACTTGTATGGCTTAATGTAACATAAATTATGTTTCTTACTGAAATATGTAATGGAAAACCAATGAAAGATTCACATTATTTTAAAAGTCTAGATGTTTTGGACTAAGGGGGGCGCCGTTATTTTGGTGACGTGAAAGGGTTGCACTCTGTAAGCCACTGGCACTACCTTTTGCTATAATTAAATATTGATACAATGACCACAGCTACTGAAAGAGCATACAGGTGGCGATGGATATAAGTGTAGGTTTAAACCAAATGCCTTAGCATCGATCTTTCCTCACAAGGAATCTAAACGCCCCTGGATATCGAGTGAAATCCCTGCTAAGAAACTCCTTCAGTGGCTGTGGCATCCTGACAAGCGTCGGCATGTTTACATCCTGCCAGGATGGCATCTAGCGTTTCCTGTCTCTGCTGTTTGTAAGCTCTTTCAGTAGCTGTGGTCTACTACAAGCCTCAAAGGTATCAGGGCTGAAGTGGAGAGAATAAAAGAAGTGGGTCTTTAGGAAGTTTTATTTAGCCACAGGCATCTTTCCATTCTTTCTCTTCTTTTTAATGCTAGGACCAAAAGCCGACGCACAATGTGGCATCGTATCAGTATTTCATTTTCGAAGTTGTGTTGCGGTAAAAATAGCAACAGGTAGCACCAGTAACTCACCGAGTGCAACCATTTTATGTCATCAAAATAACTGCACCCCCCATAGTCCAAAATATGTATAAAATGATGTGGATTTTATAAATAATGTAAATCTTTCATGGATTTTTACTACAGATTTCAGTAAGAGACATCATTTACGTTATATTAAGTCATACATATCTTAATAACAAGGGTTCCCTTTAACAATTGAAGTAAACCAAAATAAAAAAGATTCTGAAAGCTTCTCACTCTTATGAAAGAGACACCCTATATTAAGGTTTTATCGTAGTAACTGCAATAAGTGTGGATTTTAGAAATTGTTACCCCATAAGGGATGCTGTATTGGGTAGTTTACCATGTTTCTTTCATTAATTGTCTTAACTGTGTTGTGTGTATAGTTGTCCAGGAACCAGCGATTTACAGCTTCATTCCACCATGCTGTGGAGACACTGGTGAACATGCTGATGCCCCACATCACGCAGAAGTATAAGGACAATCTGGACGCTGCCCGCAATGCCAACCACAGCCTGGCTGTCTTCATCAAGGTACAGCCAGCTGATTTTATACGCTGAAACACTGACCAATATTTGATTGTTTTGTCTGTAAAGAGTCTCTGTGTTTGAAGGCTTGTATCATTAATGACAATTAAAGCATTTAACAACAGTGTTTTCTCGATAACTGTCCAACAGCGGTGTTTTACCTTTATGGATCGAGGGTTTGTCTTCAAGCAGATAAACAACTACATCACCTGTTTTGTACCTGGAGATCCCAAGGTACCAATAACAGCATTATTACATCAACTTATATACAGTTGAGGTCAAAAGTTTACATACACCTTGCAAAGTCTGAATAAGATATTTCACAGAGAAGATGTTTACATATAGTCCACAAGAGAAAATAATAGTTAAATTTACAAACAATGACCCTGTTCAAAAGTTTACATACACTTGATTCTTAATACTGTGTTGTTACCTGAATGTTGTTTTGGTTAGTGATAGTTATTCATGAGTCCCTTGTTTGTCCTGAACAGTTAAACTGCCTGATGTTCTTCAGAAAAATCCTTCAGGTCCCAGTAATTCTTTGCATTTTTTAGCATTTTTGTGTATTTGAACACTTCCCAACAATGAGTGTATGATTTTGAGATCTATCTTTTCACACTGAGGACAACTGAGGGACTCATGTGCAACTATTACAGAAGGTTCAAACGCTCACTAATGCTTCAGAAGGAAAAATGATGCATTAAAAGCTGGGGGGTGAAAACTTTTCGAATTTGAATATCAGGGTAAATTTAATTTTGTCTTCTGGGAAACATGTAAGTATCTTCAGAAGCTTCTGAAGGGCACTACTAAATGAAAAAGTATGCTATTTAGGCAAAATAAGAAAAATGTACATATCTTCATTCTGTTCAAAAGTTTACACCCCCGGCTCTTAATGAATTGTGTTTTTTTTCTTCTGGAGCATCAGCGAGCGTTTGAACCTTCTGTAATAGTTGCATATGAGTCCCTCAGTTGCCCTCAGTGTGAAAAGATGGATCTCAAAATCATTCAGTCATTATTGGAAAGGGTTCAAATACAGGGTAAAAATAAAATTCTGAAAAACCAAAGAATTTGTCGGACCAGAAGGATTTTTCATTAACCAAAACTATCACTAAACAAAAAAACACAGATGTTGATTAATTTAGGTAACAACACAGTATTAATAATCAAGTGTATGTAAACCTTTGAACAGGGTAGTTTTTATAAATTCAATTATTTTTTTCTCTTGTGGACTATATGTGAACATATTTTATGTGAAATATCTTATTCTGGTCAGTACTGAATAAAAACTGAATAACATGCATTTTGTATGACCCCTCTTATTTTGGTACAATAACAGTTTGCTGATTCTGCAAGGTGTATGTAAACTTTTGACCTGTAGTTATACAAAATTTTAAATCAGTCTGTTATTTTAAAATTAGTTCCTGTTGTAATATATTTTAATATGTCTTGCAGACGCTGTATGAGTTTAAGTTTGAGTTTCTGCGGGTGGTGTGTAATCATGAACACTACATCCCCCTCAATCTGCCCATGCCTTTCGGGAAGGGCCGCATTCAGAGGTTTCAAGGTAAGCATGCAGCAGTTTTCTGCCACACAGTGTTGTTGAAATTCTCTAAGAAATTGTCTGGCATCTCTCCTTAAAGGTTAAGTTGTTCATCAGGAGAATTAGATTATACAGAATTCTTCTTTTGTCTCTCAGTGGCTTCTGTTCTTTCAGCTTTCTGTACCAATTGCTCATATGATTGTCTTCTGTCGTGCCTTTGTCTTTGCCTTTCCTCTTTTTTGTGTGTGTGCTAGCTTTTCTGTGTCACATTAAGGAGACTCATGCCAGAAGAGTAGGTGAGCAGTCCTGCTTGCCAGGCACTGAACAATGTTCATGTGTCTAGTCTTAATGACACTGTCCATGTCTCTCTTCAGTGTCATAATTGCCATGGTTTTGTTCCTGATGTGGAATGGACCTACTCCAGTCTGTCTTACATATGTTGATGTGAAACATAAGCTAATTAATTCACAGGTCTATATGATTGAATGGGTGTTTAAAATTGTTCTGTTTACCTTTGTTTTGTAATAACTGTCCATGAACTAGCTGTCGAGTCTGCCTGTGAAATATCATCGTGTTTATATGTGTTTATTGTGATTTGCTGTACCAGTGAAATTGTGGATTTAAGCGCATATTTTTCAAGTAAATGCTTTTGGTTTTATTATAAAAAGCTGTAGAACTGTTTTAGTTTAAGACGTTGTTAAATACAAAACAGAATTTTTCTCAAATAGTTTTCTTTGGTCTTTTATGCAGAATATTTGAGCTGACATTTTCAAAAACTGTTTTAAATGAGCTGGTGGTTACATTCACTTTTTGTGGTGTAATGTCTTTCTTTCTTTCTTTTCTCTGTGTTTTCATAGATCTACAGTTGGACTATTCACTGACTGATGATTTCTGCAGGAACCACTTCTTAGTGGGTTTGCTATTGAGGGAGGTGTGTGGGGCACTTCAGGAGTTTGGCGAAGTCCGTCAGATTGCCATTCAGGTTCTCAAGAGCCTGATGATCAAACATACATTTGACGATCGCTATGCCTCAAAGGTCAGTGCCCAGTCGCAACAAACCCCTGAAGTTTTATAGGTTTTCTTAGCTTTGTAACTGTCTTTGCAACTTACAGTGGCTTAAAAATAAATACGTAAGACAAAGGGCAAATGTTACTTCTGATTTCACTATAGGAGAGAGTGGGATAAGATGAGCCATTTTTTACTTATGTGATCTACGAGATAAGGGAAAATGTGGCAGAAGTACAATGAAAGTATCTAAAGTAATTTCAGGATGTTTCATATCATTTTATATGAATGTATCTATGAAGGGTTCTAAAAATATGGCTTCTTATAAAAAAAGTGTTCCTATGGCTCAATTTGCCCAAGGTTAGGGGTAAGTTGACCTGAGTCAGGGGGAAGATGCACCATCTGGGTGAAAACTGACTGAATCGGATTCAAACCTATGTAAAATTTTAAAGATAATTTACCTCTTTTAAAAACAAACTTAATAATCAAATTTCATTTTACAAACAGTCATATTTCTTTTCTTAAAGGAGCACTCCACTTTTTTAGGCTCATTTTCCAACTCCCCTAGAGTTAAACAGTTGAGTTTTACTGTTTTTGAATCCATTCAGTCAATCTCCAATAATCAAGGAACTTTGCTGCCGTATCATGGGTGCAGGAGGCGCAATGATATTATGCAGCCGTCAACTCTGCATCTACACAAACTTAGTGCCGGTCACTTTCAGGCACTGCGTAATATCATTGCGCCTGCTGCACCCATGGTACAGCAGCAAAGTTCCTTGATTATTACGCCGGAATGAGAGTATAGTTCATAGCCATATCAGCATAGAAAATCACAACTTTTCATTTTCCGTCAGTCTTAGTACGCAATGTAACTACAGAAGAGTCAAGTTTTAAATAGGTTTTAAAAAATATCGTCATTATATATGGTAATTTTTGAGCGAGATGCTATTGGTCTAATCAGATTCAATGATCTACGCTAAGCTATGCTAAAAGTGCTACTGCCAGACCCGGAGATCGGCTGAATGGATTCGAAAACGGTAAAACTCAACTGTTTAACTGTAGGGGAGTTGGACAATGAGCCTATTTTCAAAACTAACTTAAAAGCAATCAAATAAAGTTTAATTTTCAGTCTTTAATTGTTTGCATTTCTGAAACAATGTGTTGAACACCAACATTTTTAACCTTCCCAAAAACAGACTAAACAGAGAGTTTGTTGAGTAAAATGAAATAAAAAATGAATTAGAATGAAGGAATAAATGTCACTGAAACTAATAAATATTTTAGTCAAAGGATTCTTGGCATGGTACCTTTTCTGCAATGTCGAACCGGCCACTGGGGACATGTGATGAAAAGCATCTTTTGGTTCTCTTAGAATTTGGTTCACTTGTTCACTATATATAATAAACTAAACCAGTTGCGTAATATCACAATAAAATACCAGTTTATAATTCAGAGATTTAACTTAACTTCAGTGCCTTATGTTGGGATAAGTTAAAGTACTGGCTTAACTTACCCCATAGCATTTGGCTCACTTTGCCCCATAGCTAGCATTTTGGCAAAAACTAGCTAGCTTACCAATTCAGGCTAATATCTAGCTAAATGATTTGGATGGTTTAATGTTGATAAATCACCTATATGCATCATAAATATTTTTAGACCTGGATAAATTTGTTTTGATGTAACAAATGTTATTTTGACAAGCCAAAAACAGTTTTTAGAGTAACTTCTACTCCTCCCCATGTGTTTCTCCTTTTCACAATCTGGTAGAAATTATGTGTTATTCCAAAATACATAATCACATGACAGTAAAAGTGAACAGTTGGCAAAATTCAGGGTGTGGGTTGACTTACCCACTAGCTCAACTTACCCCACTCTCCCCTACACTATCAATCAAAAGTCTGGGATCACTACTTTTAATGTTTTTGAAATAAGTCTCCTATGCTCACCGAAGTTGCATTTATTTTATGAAGAAATTCAGTAAAAACATTAATGTTCTGAAATATTATTACTATTTAAAATGACTGTTTTCTGTTTTTATCCATTCTAAAATGTAATTTATTTTTGTGATGGCAAAGCTGAATTTTCAGCAGTCATTACTACTGTCTTCAGTCTCACATGAATGTACAGAAATCTTTCTAATATGCTGATTTGTTGCTCAAGGAACATTTTTATTATCAAATAGTTGTTCTGCCTAATATTATTGTGTAAACTGTAATACTTTTATTTCAGGATTCTTTGATGAATAGACAAATAGAATTCTTTTGTAACAGTGTAACAGTCTTTACTGTCACCTTTAATTATTTAATGTGTTCCTATTGAAAGTATTAATTTCTTACTTTTGAATGGTAGTGTATTCAACATAATCTTATTTTGTATATTTTATTGTTTTCTAGTTCAAGTACATAGGAGCTTATGTGCCATAGGTACTTGTGTGCCAGCTGCCTATTTAAAAAACAGTGCCCGGAAGCACTTTCAAGATTGCCACAGGGTGAACTGACTTGCTTTAAACAGACATTGATTTAAACCGGTAATATCTAACCTGAGTTTCTGTGTATGTGTGCACAGAGTCAGCAGGCCAGGTTGGCGACGCTATATCTACCCTTGTTTGGGTTGCTACAAGAGAACGTTCACAGATTAAATGTGAGAGACACGTCTAATTTTAACACCAACCAGGTGAAGCATCTTTTGAATTTTTTCTCTTTCTTATCAGTCTGTTATTTGCAACTTGAACCTTTGCAACCCTTACATTTCACGTGCCATCTCTTTGTTTTATCTCCTCAGAATGGGCGAGATGAACATTTTACCAGCATTTCTACAGCAACACCCCAAAAACCTGTTGGTAATCTTGACAACAGCCTTCATAAAGATGTATTTGGGGTCATCTCAGGAACTGGTGAGTGATGAGCGAATCAAAAACTACCAGCGACTCAGATTATCAGTAGATGTTTCTGTGAATGATTTCATTATTCGAATGAAGTTTATTCTGTGCGTAGCCTCTCCTCACACCTCTACGCCCAATATTGGCTCTGTGCGGCATGCTGACTCTCGAGGTTCTCTGGTCAGCACAGACTCAGGAAACAGCATCCCTGAGAAGACAAATGAAAAGACCAGTTCCCTTGATAAGGTACAGTTAATAACAGTGATGATTTCCATCAGGCCCAAAATAATCTCTTATCTGCCTTGTTTAAATAGAATCTCCTGCCTTCATATTATGTATTGTGAAAGCGATGCTCAAATTGGATTCGACTTGACTTTGTCTTTTAAAAACAATGTTACTGTAAATGGAGGTATTGAATGTTCAGGGGGAGTTCCTTCCTCCTCCACATGTGCTCAGGGGGGCTTTAACTGGAGCTGTGATGTATTCACTTTACCACATGTGTCTAATACATTACATGAACATGTAAGGTCATGAAACATCTGTTATGCTACATTTCTCACTCCCTGGGTCATTTCTATGCAACAATGCCTGAAAATTTGAGTTTTTTAACATCTCAATTGAAAAGAAATCACATTTTATTCTCCCTCAGGCCCAAGCAGAGCCAAAACCTCCATAGACATTGGGTGTTTTCAATAGTAAATTATTCAACTAATAATCCCAGAAATACCAATAGTTCTCTTTCTTAAATAACATTAACTGAAAACCCATACATTTTTTCAACCCAGTCAAAGGTTCATATTCTTTATAATTCATATATTTTATCACTTGAATAGATAAGTTATTATAGTGTTACTAAGTTTTGATTTTTAAAATATCACAGTATAATGTGAGAAATGATTTTTTTTTTCATGTTTTATGCCAACCCTGTTAGATTGTCAAAATGTCAAAAGGTTTCAGAGATGAAAGAGGATATGGTTGAATGTCAAAAGAATGGTATTTTATTATCAAAAATCATTTGCATACATCTGCATATTTTAATATTGATCATAGTTTTTTGTAAGATAAACATGCTTTTGCCTTTAAAATACATAAAAGCATTTTATTAAAAGAAATCGCAATATTTAGATTTCAATAAACATTCAATTTACTGTCTGTAAAACTATTTTTTGTTTAATATAACCCATTAAAATGTTTTTATAAGAATGGGTTCATACAAACTGGCAAGTATTATATTTAAAATGTTTCAGGGTTTGTTACAAGTTTGATACAAGTTTTTTGTATTACTATTACTAAACAAAGTTGAATATATTGAAGTATCATAAGGATGCAAATGGCACCATTACTGCCTTAAATGAGACCTATTATGTCCCTTTTTACAATATATAATTTATTATAATATAATATATATAAGGTGTCCCCAGAATGTGTCTGTGAAGTTTCAGCTCAAAATACCCCACAGATCATTTATTATATCATTTTGAAAATGCCTATTTTGAGTGGAAGCAGAAACACACTGTTTTTTGTGCATTTCTCTTTAAATGCAAATGAGCTGCTGCTCCTCGCCCCCTTTTCCAGAATAGGACTGTGCTATTACAGCTCATACCTTAGATACTCTGCCAAAAAACATCTGTTTGGTTTAACTACGTAAACTAACTGACTTCTCTTTCATGTCTTATTGCACTTAAACTGTCGAATACACACAAGTTTATGTTAAAAACACATACGTTACAAGAACAGAGGTGGTTATGTCTGTGAAGGTAAACAGCTAGGAAAGATATTGCATGTTTATATTAGATCTGTGTGGCAGCAGCGTAATGTACAGTAGGGATGCAACGATACAGTTAGTCCACAGTTCAATACGTACCTCTGTTTTTAACCACGGTTTTCAGTTAGGTTCTGATATCTTGCCACTTCAGTGTGGTTTTTTTTTTTGCAACAAATACAAAATACTCCTGTAAACCTCTGTACACTGGAAAAAGCGTGGTTTAGTATATGTCTGCTTAATTTTTCTTTTGAGAGAGGTATTATTTATTTGATTTTGACGCAAAATAGAATGGGTTTCATTCATATTGGACTCCAGAGGGTGCCCTCGTGCAGAAAATCCACATATGCATCAAAAAAGTATTATTGATGACGTTCCATTCCAGCTTCTCTAATATGGATAAAGGCATCGCTATTGCTGTAACTGAATAAAAACAAGATATAACGTTAAATGTTTTGAATTATGAAATGTAAAAGCAATAAACACTCGTCTGCAATAATATATGGTTTCCCTTAATCATTCCTAACTCTTATTCTCCCCTCTTCCCCCTTAACCTCTGACCTCGTAGCCGAAAGAGAGGTTTACACGTAGACACACCCTCACTGTGTTGCCCCTCCCCCTTGAGCCAGAGGACTCCGCCCCCCTCAGCCGGGCAGCCAAACGTGTCACAATGGATTTCTCACTGCTTTCAAGCCCAGCCCTCTACGATAACGACACTAACAGAATTACTGACACCATACAAGTAGAGCAAACCTAGAGTGTCCCCATCTGGGGAGTGTGTGTGCTTCCATCTCTTTAAACTTTAATACATCATAAGGGTGTTGCATGTCTTTCTCATATTGTATTTTTCCAGCTCTGTGCATGTGGTGGGGTGTTTTTTTTTGCTCACTTAAAGTCATTTAGAGGTGAGCAGTGAATGATTTCTTTGAGTAATGCTTCTGATGGCCTGGAGTGTGCTGTGATGTGATATTTTGATGTGTCTTCCATTATATACTTTATGCGCGCGTGTGTGTGTTTGTTTGACAGACCCAATCAGCCTCTGCTCTGGGTAGCTCTATGCTGCGCTGTGATAAATTGGACAGGGAAGAAATCAAAAACCTGCTCATGTGTTTCCTCCATGTCTTAAAGAGCATGTCTGAAGGTAAGGACGTGCACACATGGCTTTAATTTTTAAGTCCACGTAGCTTTGTTCATGCATGTGCTCACTTTTAATTTTTTTCCAGATGCCTTATTTACATATTGGAACAAAGCCACAACCTCTGAGCTGATGGACTTTTTCACTTTAGTAGAGTAAGTCATCTGGACTGGTACTAATCACATCAGAGCATCACAGTACTGAGGTTCTGTAACTTAATACTAAGCACTCAGTTCATTTCTCTCTCTCTCTCTCTCTCTCTCTCTCTCATGCACAGAGTGTGTCTACATCAGTTCAGGTATATGGGGAAGAGATTCATTGCCAGGTAAAAAATATAATTCTCTTAATAGTCTGAGAATTCTTACAAATCTTTTTTTGTTGCTAAATCACATGTCTTTGCAGGAAAATATAGGACCATAAAGTATTCATATTTATGTTAAACATGATATTTATGCCAAAACATTAGAAAAAATAAGCATCATAATTAGGACTTTGAATCTAATTTGTGGGAAATAAGAGAACATGAAAGCTATTAAGTTAACATATTTTTGCTCGACAGGATATTTATGCCAAACATATGCCATACATTTATTCAATACATTATTTATTCAGTGTTATATATATGCATTACTATTTACAGTATATATTTTAAACTGTTTTATTGTTATTTATGGAAGCCCGTTTCTGCCACTGGATAAAATTTTTTTTTTTACAATTTTTAAGTGTTCATCTCGCAATTCTGACTTTTTTCTCAGAATTGAAATTGAAAACTTGCAATTGTGAGTTATTAAGTCAGAATTGTGGTATATAAAATTTGCAATTCTGAGCTCATATGAGTTTTTCCCCCTCAAAATTGGACTTTATAACTCACAGTTGCGAGTTTATATCTCACAATTCTAACTTTATAACTTCATAACAATTGTGAGTTTATATCATGCAATTCTGACTATTTCTCGCAGTTGCAAGTTTATAAGAAGTCAGAATTGCAAGAAAAACGGTAAGAACTGCGAGATACTATTCCTCTATTTTGACTTTGTAACTTGCAATTGTGAATTTATCACATGAAATTCGGAGAAAAAAATTCTGAAAACTGACAATTGCGAGAAAAAAAGTCAAAAATTGTGAGATAAAAACTCACAGTTACCTTTTATTCAGTGACAGAAATGAGCTTCCATAGTTAATTGTTGTTTTACTGTATATTTCATATTACTGTTATAATATTCTTATTATATTCTTATTCTTATTTTATTCTTGTTTTGTGTATAGTGGTTTGCGATATTACATGTCACAACAATTATGCTATTAAGGTACTTTAAATTGAAAATTAAATAATGCATTAAAGGGGTCATCAGATGCTAAGTTCACTTTTACATGCTGTTTAAACATTAATGTGTGTTGGCAGTGTAAGTACAAATCTACCCTGTAATGGTAAAAATCCATGCAGTGGTTTTTAATTAATCTGTAAAAATAATATCCCCTTTTTCAAATCGAGCCGTTCTCAGATGCCTGTCGTTGCGTCACACCCACAGAGGCCGCTCCCACGATAGTTGATTGACATTTATGGTCTTACCGCAGATCAGTTGTAACAGTCCGACCTCCATGTTTTGATGCCGGAGCAGGGATGTAAGTTATAGACAAGAATTGAGTGATTGAGGTGTTGTGTTGCTGAATGTAATAATGAACGTAGTGGTCGTCATTTACTCCCGACATCTGAGCTGCTGAAGATGCAGTAGATTACATTTGTTTGTGAAGGGAATGCGCCTCCCGATCTACATATATCCGTCTATGTTCGCGCAAATCATTTTCACTTACAGCAGAAGTGAGTATAAGGGGTTTTTTTATTAATCTTTGCGATCGCCTTTCCTAATAATGTGCTAGTTAGCAAGTTTAGCGGCTAAATGCGGCTAAAGTAAACAGGCTCGTCACTCCACATAGAGAAGAGAGGGGCGGGACGAGCAGAGCTCATTTATATTTAAAGCAGCCTCGACCAGAATGGGATGATTTTTGCAGAGCTAATTTTGGCAAGGTAAAAAGGGTGTTGTTTTTCACTACCATTGAGAATTTTTAACCAAAGTATATTATAGACTTTTCATTAAGACCCTAAAGAATCATATCAATTTGTGGAAAATGGGCATCCGATGACCCCTTTAAAGGAGAAGTCCACTTTCAGAACTAAAATTTACAGATAATGTACTCACCCCCTTGTCATCCAAGATGTTAATGTCTTTTTTTCTTCAGCCGTAATGAAATTATGTTTTTTGAGTTAAACATTTCATGATTCCGATCCCAAATACAGTTGTAAGCGATCCCAGACAAGGAAGAAGGGTCTTATCTAGCGAAACGATCGGTTATTTTCATTAAAAAAATACGATTTAAATATTTTTTAATCTTAAACGCTTGTCTTGTCTTGCTCTCCTTAAACTCTGTGTATTCTGACTCAAGACAGTTAGGGTATGTCGAAAAACTCCAATTGTATTTTCTCCCTCAACTTCAAAAATCATTTTAAAATCACCCTACATCACTGCAGAAGTACTGACCCAGTCTTTGCAAAGTGAACATGCAAAGAAGATCAGACACCCTCAACATAAAAAGGTAAAACAGCGATATAGGATGATTTTGAACTTGAGGGAGAACATGAGATGGGAATTTTTCAACATACCCTAACTGACATGAACCAGAACAAAAACAGTTCAGGCAGAGCAAGACAAGACGAGCGTTTGACATTTAAAAGTATATAAATTGTATTATTTTTATGAAAATAATGGATTGTTTCACTAGATAAGACCCTTCTTCCTCGGCTGGTATCGTTTACAACCGCATTTGAGATCGTTTGAAGCCGCATTTAAACTGCATTTTGGAAGTTCAAAATCGGGGCACCATATCAGTCCGTTATAGGGAGAAAAATCCTGAAATGTTTCCCTCAAAAAACACAATTTCTTTATGGCTGAAGACAGAAAGACATGAACATCTTGGATGACAAGAGGGTATATTATATGTCAATTTTTGTTCTGGAAGTGGACTTCTCCTTTAAGAATGAATTAATTTGGGCTAGTGCTAGGCATAAGATTAGTGTTATGGAAAAGTCAAACAATATATTTACTTGTAAAGCCACTTTTTCCAGTGTCTGTTCAAGTATTTTTGTCTGCCACTATAATGAAGTCGAATGAATTTGAATTATCCTCATTTGATGGTAATAATTAGTAACAATCAGTAATCATTTATGAAGAAAAAAACAAATTATTTGGATATTATTTACATTTTTTAATCAGTTGATAGCCCTAGTTCTAATTTCATTACAAATGAGTTTACCAGTTCTCATCTGTAAAACCAGACAAACAAACACTAGCTCAATACTATCACTGCTATCTCATATCTACCTGTCTCTCTCTTGCCTTTAACTCACATGCACGCACACATACTGTACATGCATACACAGCATCAAGTCCTATACTACCTTGAATGACGCTACTCCTTTATGTGTGTATGTTTTATTGGCTGAAATGCTGGCGAGGGTTCAGTTAGTCAGTGATACTGTAGCATCCTGGCATCCCTGAACAGGGTAAGAGCTGCAGTGTGCTTTTGAGTGGCCTTCACTAACAGCATGCTGACTCATTCAACTAACTCACTGCTCTGTGTGTGTGTGCTGAGACATTTCCACATTCATGCCTTCTCAGTTGTCTAAGAGCAGAAGGTTTTGTGGTATCCCATTTAGATATTTATCACCTGCATGTATCCATTCAACACATGAAGTACAATAATATTCTCACAACTATGTGCACATCATCACATGTCCTGCTCTTTGTTCAGTGGATAACCAGTCACAACTGTTGGGTGCCAACATCTAATGCACTGTATTAATATCTTAAATAAACCATCTACAACATCATATTGGTTTATGATGAATAATACAGGTGCAACTTTGTAGCATATCATATTAATATATGTAATTATATAATATGATGTGAGGAATATACAGTGTCTGAGTAGAAGTCACCCATAGTGAATCCAGGTGTTTTAAAGGGGTCATATCATGAGTTAAGCACCAGATCATCATAGTGGGATGATTTCTGAAGACACTGAAGAATGGAGTAATGGCTGCATGTAAAAAAAAAAAAAAAAAAGATTGACATACAAATCTTGTACAGTACGGCAAGAAAAAAAATGCCAAAGTTTCACAGCAGGGTGGAACATGTTCTGAAATAACATTATAAGCAGACCTCATAAAATCTATGACATGACCCCTACATATTTGCATTTTTATGCTGTATGTATATGATCGACAGCTCACCAGATCTCTAATAAAAGCTTTGTTTTCCCTCAGAAGCCAGGAGGGGGTGGGGTTTATGGCTCCGGACAGGAAGTCGTTGACTCTTCCTGTGTCTCGTAACAGAGGGGGTGTCATGCACACACGATTACACCAGCTGGGCAGCCTGGAGAATGCACACACTTTCAACCACAGTAAGACACATTAACACACATTCGATTCTTGATTACTCCTCATTCTTCACACCCTCTCTAAGATGAACATCTAGAAGAATTTAATGTGCTTCAACAATCATGAAAGTTACACTATGTGTGTGTATGTTTCAGTCTGAGAATTTGTTCTTGGGATCTTTGTAGACTAAACGGTAAGAGCTTCTTGGGGTTAAAGGGGACCAAAAAGCATACATTGCATTGCAAAAGTATTCATACTCCTTCATTGTTTTCACGTTTTGTTATGTTTCTGCCTTACGTTAAACTGTTTTAAATTACTTTTTCTCCAAATCAGTCTACACTCCATGCACCATAATGACAAAGCAAAAACAGAATTGTCACAACTTCATAAATGAATAAAAATAAAAAACTGAAATAAGTACATTGCATAAGTATTCATACCCTTAACTCAGCACCTAGCTGAAGCACCTTTACAGCCTCAAGGCTTTTTTTTTTGGTATGATGCAACAAGATTTGCAATTATCTGCCATTCTTCACCTCACCCCTTCACCTCTCAAGCTTTGTCAGCTTGGATGGCATCTGGCAGACATTTTCAGGTCTCTCCAGAAATATTTGATTGCGTTCAAAATAAGGCTGTGGCTGGGCCACTCAAGGACATTTACATAGTTGTCTATAAGCCACTCTTGCTGTGTGCTTAGGGTCATTGCCCTGTTGGAAGGTGAACCTTTTGCCCAGTCTGAGGTTCTGAATGCTCTGGACTGGGTTTTCATTAAAGCTCAATATTTTAGTGCATTGAGCTTTTCTTCTACTCTGACGAGTCCCTCAGTCCCTGCCACTGAGGCTGCTACCAGTACATTTTACTGGATGGTACTCTCCAGGTGATGGGCAGTGCCTGGTTTCCTTCAAACATGTTGCTTAGAATTGAGGTTCATCAGTCCAAAGAATCTTGTTTCTCACAGTCTGAAGGTCCTTCTGGTGTTGTTTATTTGCAAATTCCGAGTGTGTTTTTATGTGTCTTCACTAAGGAGAGGGTTAAAACTTGCCACACCACCATAAAGCCCAGATTGGTGGAGTGTTGCAGTGAAGTTTGTCCTTTTGTAAGTTTCTCCCATCTGCATATATGATCATGGAGCTCAACTAGAGTGACCATCAGGTTCTTGGTCACCACTCTATCCAAGGCCCTTCTCCATCAATTGCTCAGTTTGGCCAGGAGGCCAGCCCTAGTAGGAGTCGTGGTTGTTTCAGACTTCTTCCATTATGGATAATGGAGGCTACATGCTTCTGTGTACCTTCAATGCAGCAGAATTGTGTGGTATAACGCAGCCCTGTCTCTGAGCTCTACAGGCAGTTCTTTTAACCTCAGGGCTTGGTTTTTGCTCTAATATGCATTTCAGCTGTTAGACGTTTTATTAAGACGTGTGCCTCTCCAAATCATACCCATTCAGTTGAATTCACCACAGTTTAACTTTACTCAAAGTGTAGTAACGTCTCAAGCAATATGAAAGCTCCTGAGCTATGTTTTAACTGTCCCAGATAAGGGTATGAATACTTATGCAATGGAATCATTTAAGTTTTTTATTTTTAATACATTTGCAAAGATGTTAACAATCAGTTTTTTGGTTTGCCATTATGGTGTATGGAGTGTAAACTCATGTGGAAAAAAGTGATTTAAAGCAGTTTTTTAACGTAAGGCAGCATCATAACAAAACGTGGGAAAAATAAATGGGTGTGAATACTTTCACAAGGGACTTTATGGCTATGCATATTCTACTTATCATCCTTCGGCAGATCTTCAATGCAGAATGAATTAAGTGTTGTAGCCCAGTGTTTTTTTAATTATGGTGCTTGCAAGACCAGGCTTGATGTAGTCCAAACAGAGAGAGTAAAGCAATACTGAGAGGCCAGAGCAGCTTATCTCACTTCTGTTCAGTTTAGTTATTAAATGATATGATCTTGCTGTTCCTCTTTCTCCTCCAGCGTATTGCCATGGTGATGCTGACGCGTGTCTCCTGGAGGCTAACGTTTCAACGGAAGTGTGCTTGACTGTGCTGGACACACTCAGTGTCTTCATTATGGGCTTTAAGGTACAGACAACAAGTGGAAGTGTGTGTTTATTAATAGAAGTCAAAGTTCAGTTCTTCTCTGAAGCACTCTCATATTAAACCGTGTATCCACAGACGCAGCTGTGTGCAGATTTGGGTCATAACCCACTGATGAAGAAAGTTTTCCAGGTGCACCTCTGTTTCCTGCAGATCCCCCAGTCAGAGACGGCATTGAAGCAGGTCTTCACCTCTCTACGTACCTTCATTTTCAAGGTAATCAAAACAGCCAACATCTCTGCTGATTTATTGGATGTGAGAAAAGAAAACCCCAAAAGAGAGCCTGACAGTTTAGGGTTAAAAATGGTTTATTTACTGATCAAACAAGCAAAGTAGTCATTAAAGTTAGCTAGATACTATATTTTGTGATATATTTTCTCATCAGCCTCTGAAAGGATTAGTTCACTCCAGAATTATAATTTTCTGATAATTTATTCACCCCCATGTCATCCAAGATGATCATGTCTTTCTTTCTTCAAGTTTTTGAGGAAAACATTTCGGGATTTTTCTCCATAGTGGATGCAGATCAGCAGGTTGAAGGTCCAAACTGCAGTTTCAGTGCAGCTTCAAAGGGCTCATTTTCTAAAAAAATTAAAAAAATATATATATATATACTTTTAACCACAAATTCTTGTCTTGCACTAGCTCTGCGTCCACGATGCACTACATAGTGACATTGAAAAGGTCACTCTTGACGTAGCTGGAAGTACGACTTAGTGTTTACAGAGCAAATGTGGAAAGAAAGTCAAACGCCTTTTACAAAAAAGGTAAAACAACGATGACGGCCGATTTTGAAGTTGGAGGAGAAAATGAGAGAGTTTTTCACCATGCCCTACCTTATTAACCTGGAGTACATAGACAAAGAACTAACCATGACAAAGCTTTTTTTTGCCTAAAAAGTATATAAATAGTATTTTCTTTAGAAAATGACCGATCGTTTGAGTAGGTAAGACCCTTATTTCTGAGCTGGGATCGTTTAGAGCCCTTTGAAGCTGCATTGAAACTGCAATTGTGGACCTTCAACTCGTTGATCAGTGTTTTCCTCAAAAACCTTCATTTCGTTTCAACTGAAGAAAGAAAGACATGAATATCTTGGATAACATGGGTGTGAGAAAATTATCAGGACATTTTATTTCAGGAATTAACTAATTCTTTAAAGAGAGAAAGTTCACCAAAAAAAGAAAATTCTGACATTTACTCCCCCTCAGGTTATTCCAAACTTGTATAAGTTTCTTTCTACTGTTAAACACAAAAGAAAATATTTTGTAGAATGTTGTTGTCCACACAGTTGCTGGTAGCCATTGACATCTATTGATTTTAGTACTGAGATCACATAATGAATTAAATGTCCAACATGAGTGTACAAGCGATGAGCACACTGTTTGTTATTAAGGCTCATCCTGCTCTCCATGTCTTTTTCTTTCTTTCTCAGTTTCCCTGTACATTTTTTGATGGACGGGCGGATATGTGTGCCTGTTTGTGCTATGAGATCCTGAAGTGCTGCAATTCCAAACTGAGCTCCATACGCAGTGATGCTGCCCACCTGCTCTATTTCCTCATGAAGAGCAACTTTGAGTACAATGGCAGGAAGTCCTTTGTCCGCACACATCTGCAGGCAAGAGAGGGGGGGTTAAATAAACACCAAAGGTTTCCATCAAATTTGTTTTTGTTATAATTATAAGTCATCTTGTTGCCCCCTTGGAAGTTTGATGAGGCCCCCTAGTGTGTTCCAATACCCTCTGGTTGAGAACCACTGATCTAGAGAGCCCTTTTGCAACTTGAAGTCTATACTGGCGCTTTTTTTAACTTAACACAATTTGACTAAAATACCTTGTGATTTATTTAAAATATTTTTTCTCAGGTGGTGATTGCAGTCAGTCAGCTGATCGCTGATGTCATAGGGATTGGAGGAACAAGGTTCCAGCAGTCACTGTCAATCATTAATAATTGTGCCAACAGTGATAAAACTGTGAAGGTAAAATTAGAAATTTCCATTTATAAGGTGTATACAAAATACTTATCATTGTACTGTATGTTGCTATCTGAGTAAATGCTGGAATTTGGCCAGTCTGAGTGCCCAAAATCTCAACACTGGCTATGACTTTAAGCAATTGACGTCAACTCCAGACATCAAACTGGGGCAAAAATCCGGGCAAAAGTCATTAAGTGCACTCCAGTCTTAAGAACCGTAGAAAAAAAGTCATAGATTTAAAATGCATTTATTTATTTTGTATAGTTTAAGCCTATTAGCATAGCAAATACTGACATAAGATGTACCGATATAAAACTTGTAATTAAACTTTATTTGGAGTAATGCTTGTGCACAATGCACATTTCTTAATATTAAGTCTAAAGTATCTTTTAATGTCACTACTGATGAGGATTGTATGATCTTTAAATAATATCGTTCTTTAAATGCAAAATATTTAAAGTGTACCTAAAGTATACTTGCAATAGTTCCACTTTAGCATAATCAAATATTCTTAAGTATATCTTTAGTTGGACTTCAGCACTTCTTCTGGACAATTAAAGTGCGTTAAGTGCAAAATTAGTTGTTCCAATTTAGCAGACTTTAAATATGCCAGTTTAGTATACTAAAAGTACATTTGGAGGGAATTTTTATTAAGTACATAATATGTAAATGTGTTTGTAGTACACTTAGCATGAAATTAATGTATTTTAAATACATTTTAGTATATTTTTTTTCACTAGGAAAGCATCTACTAAAAACATAAATGTTGACAATAAATATGAATGTCAGAATAACATTAAACAGTATGAGCCCGTGTAGATAACAAGCTTTTCATATTCAAATCAATGAATATGTCACATCAGACATGACTTTTTGCCTTTCCTGCACTCTAGCACACTGCTTTCCCCTCGGATGTGAAGGACCTGACCAAGCGGATCCGAACGGTACTGATGGCCACTGAGCAGATGAAGGAACATGAAAAAGACCCAGAGATGCTGGTAGACCTGCAATACAGCCTGGCCAAATCCTACACCAGCACCCCTGAGCTCCGCAAAACCTGGTTGGATAGTATGGCTAAAATCCACGTCAAGAATGGAGATCTGTCAGAGGCAAGCTGGCCATGAACTTAATTAACTTAATTAAATGAATAACTAAATGAGGTTGCACTCTGTTACTTGTATT
Organism: Labeo rohita; assembly: GCF_022985175.1. Classification (NCBI taxonomy): domain Eukaryota; kingdom Metazoa; phylum Chordata; class Actinopteri; order Cypriniformes; family Cyprinidae; genus Labeo; species Labeo rohita. Next base: position 9,069,132 of record NC_066874.1, on the reverse strand, counting down.
TTTAGCTCCTTAATTTTGCTGTTTTTACATAGTGTATGAGTTTAACAGTTCATTCAGCATCAGTTTATTTGATGGTATAGTAAAACAATGGTTGGTGGATAACGTTACATCAGTGACTCGATTTATTTTTTTCTTTAGGCAGCGATGTGTTATGTGCATGTGGCAGCACTTGTGGCTGAGTATCTGAAGAGGAAAGGTAAGGAGTCCACTAGAGGGCATAGTAAATATAGTTTGCATGTAGTTCAGGGTCAGAAACTTTTTATTGATATTTTAAGTAATATAACAACAATTTCAAAAATATATCAAAATGAAAAATGAATTTTCTTGCTCCACAGAGCTCCACACTCCCACTGCACCATTATTACACATTATATCATTCTTAATCTATTCTGTACCATATTATTGATATTGTACATACACATATATGCACATGTACGTACGTACATTTGCACATACATTTAAAAAATAAATAAATTAGTTAATTAAAAAAGAAAGGAAGAGAAACAACAAAAACAGCAGCAAAATCAAACAGCTAATTTTAAATTTGTATTCCTTTGGCTCTATGTATGTTAGCATTGGCTGTAAATAGTGAAAAAATTTTGATTCTCTAGTGCAAGATGATACATAAGATCCCTAATCAGGTGACTAAAAGTAGGTAGGAATTTGTCCTTCCACTTATGCAATCTAAGATGTCTAGCTATTAAAGTTGAAAAAGAAAATATTTTTTGCATTATTATCTAAACAGAGTTCCATAGTTAAACTGAATACTGAAATAAGAGAAGCATTCACAGATAAATGCAGGACTCCTGAAAAAAATGTATAATTAATTGCCAGAAGTTAACAAGCTTAGAACATGACCAAAACATTTGTGTATGATTAACTACAGTTGAGATTAAAAGTTTACACCCCCCCTTTCAGAATTTGCAAAATGTTAATTATATTACCAAAATAAGAGGGGTCATACAAAATGAATGTTTATTTAGTACTGACCTGAATAAGAAATTTCACATAAAAGATGTTTACATATAGCCCACAAGAGAAAATAATAGTTGAATTTTTAACTTTTGACCCTTTCAAAAGTTTACATCCCCTTGATTCTTAATACTGTGTTGTTACCTGAATGATCCACAGCTGTGATTTTTTGTTTAGTGATAGCTGTTCATGAGTCCCTTGTTTGTCCTGAAACCAGTTAAACTGCCTGTTGTTCTTCAGAGAAATCCTTCAGGTCCCTTCAGGTCAAATTCTTCTTCTTCATTTTTGTGTATTTAAACCCTTTCCAACATTGACTATGATTTTGAGATCCATCTGTTTACACTGAGGACAACTGAGGGACTCATATGCCACTATACAGAAGATTTAAATGCTCATCTTTTATGTGAAATATCTTATTCAGATCACTACTAAATGTTAACATACAACTGATCTTCTTATTTTTTTTAAAATTTTTCTATTGTTTCTTAATTTTTTTTTTTTATTATTTTGTAAAATTTTGTCAAAGAACATATTAAACCTATATTATTTTTGGAGAAAATAGTAGTGATTCAGTAGATAGAACTGGAATATCCACATTGTTAGATGTCAAAAAGCTGCAGGTTTGCAAATATGAAATTAACTTTTTTTAATCAAGATGCAATATTTGCCCCCTGGAATGGATATTCAGGTGCATTATTGCAAACAGTTTGTGATCTATTTATGTAAAATATTTTACTTGAATCATTAACTAAGAAAATCACACATTTTGAGCAAATATGGCTTGTAAAAGCAAGCATTAAATGCTGAAGTAACAATGTATGAGATACAGTATATCTTATTAATAGGTTTGTTTAAAGTAATAAATCTTTTAAAAAATCTTTTTGGCTGGCTTATCAAATGTCTTTTAAAAGCTTTGAGCTTATTTTTCTAGTATTCAGGTAATAGTGATTTAACACGTATGCACACGCAGAGACACAGATTTATAAACGCATCTTGTTCAAGGTTCAACTGTGTTTTGCAATCAGGAGTTCTTTGTGATTTTCTTTTACGGGAGGTAATCTCTGTGTGTGATAACAGCACTAATAATGCAGGGTCATGAAAATAAACTCACAATGCATGCACAAAAAAACACACACCTTCACATATTAATGCAGTGTTAACATTATTTTACAAGTTGAGGAGATTCGGTTCTTAATGAAAAAGGTTTGATATACTTTTTAAAAAGTGTGTGTCCAAATCAGCTCTGCAAAAATTATCTCATTTTTGCTTTAAAGGTTTTGCAGTTTATTGAACCTGCTATAACTTGTTCTGCTTACTGTTCCTTCTCTTTGGCAGGAATGTTCCGACAGGGCTGCTCTGCATTTCGTGTGATCACACCCAACATTGATGAAGAAGCAGCCATGATGGAGGATGTGGGCATGCAGGATGTTCACTTCAATGAGGTTCAGACCAGCCCCTTAATCCAGTTACTCTTTTATATTGCATCAGCACTGGAATGAACTCTCTTTTACAACAATGACAGTAATAATTCATGGTAGAAAATGTTCTCAGATTTCTTATCTAATCAGTATCAACTGGCCCTTTCTAGCGGGTGTGGTAGTAAAGGAAGTCCAGATAATGAGCCCTGATTAGTCCTGAAGTCCCTTGTCACTGTGAATAATCAGTTTGCATGTTTAATGAGCTATTTGTGTAAAATTTACATGTTTAGTGCTTACACTTGTGATAAAAGATCATCTCTGCTGCTGGACTTTGTCCGGTTCTTTTGGATTTCATTTTGAGTAATAGAAAGGATCTTGTAGGAAACCCCAAAAAGACACTTCAGGAGCCATTGTCCCCTTTATCAAGATACTTAGATTAAACTAAATGACAGATTAGTTACTAGTAAATTACTTATAACAGCAGTTTTGTCTCTAGCACGATTTGTTGAGAGAATGTAAGTGCATTGACGTTGAAATATAGTATGTAATTATAAATGCATGTTTATCTGCAGGAGGTGCTGATGGAGTTGTTGGAAACTTGTGCTGATGGTTTATGGAAAGCTGAACGTTATGAACTTATTTCAGATATTTACAAACTCATCATTCCCATTTACGAACAACACAGAGACTTTGAGGTGCACACACACACACACACACACACACACGTAGGGTTGGGCATCGTTTGAATTTTATTGATTCCGATTATCGATTCCTATTTTTGATTCCAGTTTTGATTAAAAAAGTCAATAAAAAATTAAGTCAAACATTTTCATTCTGTAGTTTTACAAAGCTTTCTGTTGCAGCTGAATAACATGAGCAAAAATCAGCAGCCTACAGAACACTTAGGCCTAAAAGGATCTTTTGCCTATGTTTTTTTAACAAAAAAAACCACAGAAAAAACAACTAGACTAATATAAATTTCAAATTTTAAATAGTTAAAGATGTAAACAGTCAGTAATAAAATAGGAAAAAGCAAATAAATTAGCAATAGCATTAATAAATACAACTGAACAAATTGCAGGTACAGAAATTTAAATCAAAAGTTTTAAAAACACTGCATAGTTTTCATTTCATAAATAAAAAATAGATTAATCCTCATTTTATTACATTTATTAAGCACATTTATTAGGCTGCTGTCTCTTAAACACCAAACGCACAAATCTAAAATACTGTTACACATTTACATTTTCTTTCTCATCTGTTTACTTTCACTTTCGACAAAAAAACGGCTGTGTTTATGATGATATACTGGCATATTTTTGTGCATATTGGGTGGTAAATGTCAAAGAGAAGTTCCGGCCCGGAACAACCTTTTCTGCATTGGAAATGAACAGAACGGTTCGGGAGGTCGGGAACTCACACCGGGACCGCTGTTCACTGTGCTCACACTTCAGATACAAACAATACGAAAGTTCTCTCCCTTCAAAATGACGTTAAAATGTAAACGCAGGAATCGTTAAGTAAAACCGAAATGCACGTGTCTTATCGAATACCCGGTTCTTGGAAATTTGGAACCTAAAATGGAACCGGTTCTCGATATCCAACCCTACACACACGTTTATGTGGAAATGCAACATTTACATTTACCCAGAAATACAAAATATTTGGACAGTATGAATGTATTTTTTGTGTTCTTGTGTAGAAACTGGCCCACCTGTATGACACATTACATCGGGCTTACACGAAAGTGATGGAAGTGATGCATTCTGGGAAGAGGTTACTTGGGACCTTCTTCAGAGTGGCATTTTTCGGCCAGGTAAGATAATGCAAAGGTTTCTACTAGTCCAGCAAACACAGACAGTTTGATTGAGGATTGAGCTGCACTATAGCAACAGCATAATTGCATTTTATTTTAAAGGGGTCGTATCATGAGGTACCAAATTGAGATAAAAAAAAGTTTGGTGTATTATGAAAACATACTGTGACTTTTATTATAGACCAAAAACAATGACCTTTGTATGAAACACCATTTCTGACACTGAATAAAAAATTCTGTATCTCACAATTATTTTTTTCTTGCAATTCTAATTTTTTTCTCAGAATTGTGACATAAACTCGCAATTGCCAGGTATAGAATCAGAATTGTGAGATGTAAACTCGCAATATACCCTCAAAATTGGACTTTATAACTTGCAATTGCGAGTTTATATCTCAAAATTCTGAATTGTGAGGAAAAAGTCAGAATTGCGAGATACAAACTCGTGTTTGCGAGGAAAAATAGTCAGAATTCTGAGATCTTGTCTTGCAATTCTGCATTTATTTCTTTAATTTTTAAGGTTATACCATACAATTTTGAGAAAAATATAAATATAAATCGCGATTGCAATTAATAAAGTCAGAATTGCGATATATAAAGTCACAATTCTGACTTTATAACTCACAACTGCAAGTCACACAAATCTGATTATATAACTTTGCAAGTTATAACAATTGTGAGTTTATATCTCACATTTATGAGAAAAAGTCAGAATTGCAAGATACAAACTCACATTTGCGAGGAAAAAGTCTGAATTGTGAGTTTTTTAATCTTGCAGTTCTGACTTTATTTCTCGCAGTTGTGAGTTTATATCACTCAATTCTGAAAAAAATATAAACTTGTGGTATGAACTCGCAATTGTGAGTTATAAAGTCAGAATTGCGAGTTTATATCACATAATTCTAACTTTATAACAAGTTATGAAAATTGCAAGTTTATATCTCACAGTTATGAGAAGAAGTCGGAATTGCAAAAAACTACCTGTTGCAAAAAAGAAGTCAGAATTGCAAGATACAAACTCGCATTTGTTAGAATTTTTTGCAATTTGGATTTGTCTTGCAATTGAGTTCTGAGAAATATAAACTATAAAACTCCTCTAAGTGAAGGTGGAAATGGTTACCTAAAACTAAATTTTGATCGTTTTAGGCAGAAAATAAACTTAAACACACACGTTAAAATTAAATTAAATAACAAAAAATGTATGATGTGACCTCTTTAAAGATGGAAAGGGGAAATAGGCATTCCTGTATGCATGATAATATATCCTGCATGATAACCTTGTTTAAAGCATGTGTGAGGCATTGTCTCAGTTAATCAATCTTTTCTGCTCTCTTTTCTTTCCCAAGGCTGCGGTAAGTGTTGTTGTGAACTGTGTGTGTGTTTTCTTACTCATTCTCAGGTCAGTTTTGCTTTGACCACAGTCTCACTAAACTACTGCTTGTTTGTCTGCTTGCGTAATACCTTTGGATTAGGAAGAGCCTTTTTCCGTGTGCTGCCAGCGTCCTTCATCAATCTTTAAATGCATAACACATCCTCTCATCTCTACATCCTGTCATTTCTTCATCCCGGTTAAGCTAGAGAGCACTCTGACTCTTTGTTTATTATGGAAGCCATTTTTAAATGGGTTTGGATCATAAAAATGAGCTAGGCAACACTTAGGCAGCTCTTTCGCTATACGCTGTGCCCATTAACCTCACAGAAGCCATGCGATTTTATGGCTTGAGCTGTTTCAACGAAAACACAGTGAAAGCTTTGTGTGCTGCATAAGCGCTTATGTCTCAAAGGCATCTATCGTGGACTACAGAAAATAAGAGATAGCACTGATAATATAAAGATAATATGAATTCTGTGAAATGCAGGAAGCAAGATATTGATATTCTGAGCTCTGCCATGGAGAGATTATCAGGTGTGCTTTAAAATCCTGAATATGTTGGAGGTTTTTAAGAAAGTTAAATGTCAAATTGTGTCTCCATCAGTCATAACTTTTCATTTCCACCTGTGTGATGTAGAGGTTTGTTGATTATGGGATTGAAACCAGATTTTATTGGTTCCAGCAGTGTATGCATACTGTATGGCACACACAAATTGTGACTGGAATGTTGTGTGTGTTTCAGGGTTTCTTTGAAGATGAGGATGGAAAGGAATATATCTATAAAGAACCAAAATTCACTCCTCTGTCAGAGATTTCCCAGCGTCTCCTCAAACTTTACTCAGACAAGTTTGGCCAAGAAAATGTCAAAATGATCCAGGACTCCGGCAGGGTGAGAACATGCGCACTTATATTTTATCAGCATTCTGTGAATAGGTTAAAGCTCATACAATCTGAACACGCATACACAGATTACACTAGATGTTTAATGAAAATGAGATGTTTATGTAACATAAAGTGATAGTTCACCCAAAAAACAATATATCTGTCATCATTTACTCACCTTTATGTTGTTGCAAAACTGTAACATTTTTTTTCCTTTGTGTAAGAAGGTGTTTTGAAAAATCTTGCACAACTGAAAACACTGGGCTCCAATGCCATTTGGATCTCAGCGTTCTTTGGCATTTTAATGTTTGGAACCACACAAGGGAATGATTTTTAATTTTTAGGTGGAGTGTCACTTTAAAAATGAAGGCCACATTTTGCATGGCTTAAAATGTCAAATTGACATCACCTAAAATTGTTTAAAAAATGAAGTGAATTGTTTGGGTGTTTTCAAACCCTGCAGAAAAGATCTTAAAAACTATAAATAAATATATTTGACAATCTGTGGCCTTTAAATATGTGAAAACCCCTGCATCTAATGCGCAGTTTCTATATGAAAACACTTATGTCATAGAGAGCTTAAGAGCATAAAGTGCTTGTTGACAGTACCGCCATGTGATGTGTTTTGATAAACGCACATGAACACTCGTCAGACAACAAAAACATGCATGAAATACACACAGACCTCAACATATGGTACATGAATAAAACAATGTAATTAAGGAACAAACTCATCATGACATTACAAGACAATAGTGCACTAGTTTAATTTCAGTGAAACTGGCAAACAATCAAATTATGTAAGCATATTAAGTATTTAAGCTCTTTTACATTACCTGCTATGCTTGTTGGAGTATAATTTATATATACAGTTGAGGTCAAAATTTACATACACATTGCAGAATCTGTAAAATGTTAATTATTTTATCAAAATAAGTGGGATTATACAAAATGCATGTTATTTTTTATTAAGTACTGGACTTGAATAAGATATTTCACATGAAAAAGGCATTTACATATAATTCACAAGAGAAAATAATAGTTGAATTTATAAATATGACCCCATTTAAAAGTTTACATATGCTTGATTCTTAATACTGTGTTGTTACTTGAATGATCTACAGCTGTTTTTTTTTTTTTTTTTTTTCTTTTTTTTTAGTGATAGCTGTCCATGGGTCCTTTGTTTGTCCTGAACAGTTAACTGAAAACTGAAACTGCCCACTGTTCTTCAGAAAAATCCCACAGATTCTTTGTTTTTTTGGGCAAAATAAGAAAAATGTGCACATCTTCATTCTGTTCAAAAGTTTTCACCCCCCCCAATGCATTGTTTTTCCTTCTGGAGCATCAGTGAGTGTTTGAACCTTCTGTAATAGTTGCATATGAGTCCCTCAGTTGTCCTTAGTGTGAAAAGATGGATCTTAAAATCATACAATCATTATTGGAAAGGGTTCAAATTCACAAAATTGCTGAAAAACCAAAGAATTTGTGGGATCTGAAAGAATTTTTTGAAGAACAGTGGCCATTTTAACTGTTCAGCACAAATAAAGGACTCATGAACAACAGGGTTGCCAGGTTTTCACAACAAAACCCTCCCAATTGCTACTCAAAACTAGCCCAATCATAACCAAATTCAACCGCAGGGTCGCTTAAACCTGCGGACATCAAAGACAGCCCGTGGCAAAAGTGCTAAAGTAGCCCAGTTCCGCGGGAAAAAACTGCAACACTGATGAACAGCCAGCACTAAAAAACATAACAAAACAAAACAAAACAAAAAACACAGCTGTGGATCATTCAGGTAACAACACAGTATTAAGAATCAAGCGTGTGTAAACTTTTCAACGGGGTCATTTTTATAATTTCAACTATTATTTTCTTTTGTGGACTATAAACGTATTTTATCTGAAATATCTTTTTCAGGTCAGTACTGCATAAGAAATAACATGCATTTTGTATAAACCATCTTATTTTGGTAAAATTATCATTTTGCAGATTCTGCAAGGTGTATGTAAACTTTTGGTGGTGTTCTGAAGGCAAAGTCCTGGTGAGGAGGCAAAGAAAAAAGTTTTTTTTTGTTCAAATCAACTGTAAATTCATGTCCCAGTCACATTTTCGTGGTTAAATAAACATTGCTTACACTATTAGAGGGAAAAAAAAAACAGTTCAATTTTATTTTTAGATTTAAATGAACAGTGTAAATTAATTAAATATTTAGATTTAATTAACAGTATTGTATTTATTAAAGCCAAATTGAATCTCATCAAGTTAGTGTTTCTAAGCATTTCAAAATAATAACTCAGGGCAGTAACAATTAAAAAAATATATATATTTTTTAATTTCTTTTAAAAAAAAGAGTAATTTATACACTTTCAGATAGTATATTTTGTAATATTGACGTTGTTTTATTTTTCTACAACAGTTTTTTTTTTATCAAATATTTTGAAAAGACACTACCTCCCATGCCTCCTCGGAGGAAAGGCCCCTGGTTATATAGTATATAGCATAATAAATTTTTTTTTTTTACTTGCTCCAAGAATCAGTTTCACAGCAGCACAAACACACACATTTACAAGAACCGCATTACACCATAGATGAGGTCAGTCGGAGCACCTGATATGCAGAGTTTCCAGTTAAACCTTAACCCCAATGCACTTCCAGACAAGAATTCCATTTATTCATGTTTTATCAGTGTTTTACTGTGCTCTTCCGACCCTAATATATCACATCTCATCTGTCACAGGTAAACCCTAAAGATCTAGAGGCAAAATTTGCCTACATCCAAGTGACGCATGTGACGCCGTATCTAGAGGAAAAGGAGCTGGAAGAGAGGAAAACTGACTTTGAGAGGAGCCACAACATTCGCCGTTTTGTGTTCGAGACGCCGTTCACAGAGTCAGGAAAGAGGCACGGCGGGGTCGAGGAACAGTGTAAACGAAGGACGGTGCTCACTAGTGAGTGATCACTATCACTGACCCCAGAACAGTTACTGGTGTGCATATAAAGAATACATATAACAGAAGAACTAAATATGTAGCTTTCTGTTTTTATACTGCAAAATTTCTGTTAATTTCAAATGGTAGTGTACATTTTGTTCCCTCAGATGTAACTAGGGCTGGGCGATTTTTCACGTTTTATTGATTAATTCAAATTTAATGTTTTGCCCCGATTTAACTTTGTAGAAATCGAGGAATTGCGATTTAGAATAGAAATATTACCAAACGTTAGAATTAGACACTGACTTTTCACGTGTGACGTGCACATATGGCTAGGCACCATTCACACAGAATATGCTTTTGTGCTGACAAAGATGCGACGTGGGCAGTAGAATAGGAAAAACACGCAAGAAGATGGGAGTGAACTTATTTGAGCGCCACATTTTTAGAATGCCATTTCATGCATGAGATGCTGCAAGAGACACTAGTGCAGCAGTCAAACGTGTCCATGTTTACATAGAAAAAACAATGAAAAAAGCAGCGCAATCAAATAAGAACCTGTTAAAGGGGTGCTATTATGCTTTTTCACTTTTTGAACTTTAGTCAGTGTGTGGTGTGTATCTTTGGACATAAAAAAGATCTACAAAGTTACAAATCTCAAAGTCCACTCCAAAAGAAGATAATTCGTTTTTAAAAAATCCCTGTTCAAGAACTACAACGGACGGCTCCTTTGGACTACAATGTTTGTTTTCCGCATGCAGTGATGTCACAATGCAGTCTGTTAGAATATCATTAAATTAAATCCTGCCCACGGAAATTCGAATCGTTGGAGGGAGGGTAGGGACGTTAGGGATTAGCCTAACTTTAGCGATCCAGTACAGGGGGTCGAAACACGTAAAAGCCACGATCTACTCCGGTTGCGCGTCAGAGCTGTAATGCGCCGCAGACATATGCAGTGTGTGGTAAGGGATTTATTCATAATACAGTGTAGATAGCTTCACTTGTTCTTGTTCTCTGATAATGTTAGGCTGCTTTTAGCCTTATGCTGGAGCTGGTTTCAGGCAATGAAACTAAGTATGTAAACAATTAAATACATTAGCATGATAATATCATGTATTGGTGGTGTCGCAGGCTGATGATAGGACCCAACACTACTGTAGCTTATTATTTACTCACCCTCCATGCATCCTAGGTGTATATGACTTCCTTCTTTTAGACGAATGCAATCGGAGTTATATTAAAATTTATCCTGGCACTCCCAAGCTTTAGAATGGGTGTTTCTCCTCAGCAGTCCAAAACAAGTCCAAATAATATGCATCCATCCATAATAAAAAGTGCCTCACACGACTCTGGTGGGTTAATAAAGAACTCCTGTAACGAATCAATGTGTTTTTGTAAGAAAAATATCCATATTTAAAACATAAGAATCACTTTAATCTAGCTTGCGCTAACAGTTGTACATTGAACTCGCTTCTTTGAAGGTGTATGGCAGTACTGAAATACCATCTAAGCTGTTCGCAATGCAGTGGGACAGCTAACCAATCACAACACATTTAATTTTTCGGAAGGCTGGTCTTCATTAAACCCGGAACTAATCAAACCTTATGTGCCAGGCTGGGAGAAATGTATTGTAATAATGTAAATTATATTAACAGTAATGTGTTTTTCGAACCACCAAGCATAAAAGCATGTTTTAGTATACCCCCAAAACAAAATCAAGACTTTGTAAAAGAGCATATTAGGTATACCCCCAAAACAAAATCAGGACTTTGTAAAAGAGCATATTAGGTCTCCTTTAAGAAGTACTATGTCTGATATTTCATGTTTGCATTATAGTGACAGGCTGAAAGCTGCAGCTCATTGTTTTTACAGAACATTTATAGTTAATAACAGTCTACTGGTGTTATACCTTAAGTCATTTTGAATTTGAAATACTTTGACTTTTGAGATTTTTAAAAAGCTTTTTCCTCGTATTATTTCTTAACATACAATATGTATAAGACACGTTGTACAAAATGTAATTGCAGTTGATGCATCTTTTCTTCAAAGATATTTAACAAGTGTTTTTTTAAAATTTACATCATGTTGACAACTTCATGTGTGGTGCACTTGGAATAGAATTCTCTTTAACTAGAAGGTTAATAATTAAAAAAAAAATACTTAAATCATGTAGTTACATTTTCAAGTTGACTAGTTAAAAAAAAAAATCGAGAATTGGTCAAATGTTCTGAAAAAATCAAGATTTTAATTTTTTGCCATATCGCCTAGCCCTAACTGTAATCTTTGTTAAATCATTGGTTTATTGTATTTAGCACCTGTACAAAGAGGAAAAAAGATTTAATGAATATATCCACGTGTCACTGGCCTAAATACAGTGTAATATACAGTGCTGCTTGAAAGTTTATGAACCCTTTAGAATTTTCTATATTTCTGCATAAATATTATGCAAAACATCATCAGATTTTTACAAGTCCTTAAAGTTGACAAAGAGAATCCAATCAAACAAACAAGACAAAAATACATACTTTGTCATTTAGTTATTGAGAAAAATGATCCAGTGTTAAATATTTGCAAGGTGCAAAAGTATGTGAATCTTTGCTGTCAGTATCTGTTGTGACCCCTTTTTGAAGCAATAACTGCAGGTAATGTTTTTGTAACTGCTGATCAGTCCTGCACAACGACTCATAGGAATTTTAGCCCATTCTTTAGTACAGAAGCACTTGAACCCTGTGATGTTGGTGGGGTTCCTCCTAAGAACTGCTTGCTTCAGGTCCTTCCACAACATTTTAATTGGATTAAGGTCCGGACTTCTACTTAGCCGTTCCAAAACTTTACCTTTGTTCTTGTTTAACCATTTTTTGGTAGACTGACTTGTGCGCTTGGGGTCATTGTCTTGCTGAATGACCCACTTTCTCTTTAGATTTTAGTTCATGGACAGATGTCCTGACATTTTCTTTTAGAATTTGCTGGTGTAATTCAGAATTTATTGTTCCATCAATGATGGCAAGTTGTCCTGGTCCAGATGCAGCAAAACAGGCCCAAACCATGATACTACCGGCACCATGTTTCACAAATGGGATAAGGTTCTTCTTCTGCTGGACTCCAGTGTTATTCTTTCTCCAAACATAACGCTTTTTACTTCAACCAGAAATTATATTTTGGTCTTATCCGTCCACAAAACATTTCTCCAATAGCCTTCTGACTTTGTTTGTTTTTTGTTTTTTGGCTTTCTCCTTGCAACCCTGCCATGCACACCATGGTTGTTCATTGTTCTCCTGATGATGGACTCATGAACTTCATCATTAACCAATGTGAGAAAGGCCTTTAGTTGTTTATCCTGGGGTTCTTTGCAACCTCGGAAACTATTATACATCTTGCTTTGAAGTGATCTTTGTTGGTCGACCACTTCTGGGGAGGGTAACTGTGGTTTAGAATTTCCTCCAGTTGTAAACAATCTGTCTGACTGTGGATTTGTCCAAACTCTTTAGAGATGGTTTTGTAACCTTTTCCAGCAACAACAACTCTTTTTTTGAGGTCCTCAGAGATCTCCTTTGTTTGTGCCATGATTCACTTTCACAAACATGATCAGACTTTAATAGATCCATGTTCTTTAAAGAAATCAGGGCATAAACTGACACTTCATTGTCATTCTATTGACTGAAAACACGTCTGAACAGAAAGACTCATTTCACCTTCAAATGAACTGCTAATCCTAGAGATTCACATACTTTGGCAACTCACTAATATTTAACGTTGGATAATTCTTCATAATAAATAAATGAGAAAGTATATATTTTCATCTCATTTATTTAATTGGGTTCTCATTGTCAATTTTCAAACTGTGAAAATCTGATTAACTTTTTGGTCATATGCAGAAATATAGAAAATTCTAAAGGGTTCACAAACTTTCAAGCAGCACTATTTTTATTCACCAAGCTATCTTTAATGATTACATTAGTCTGTACGTCCTGTATTAAAGGAGAAGTCCACTTCCAAAACAATGATTCACATATAATTTACTCACCCCCTTGTCATCCAAGATGTTCATGTCTTTCTTTCTTCAGTCGTAAAGAAATTATGTTTTTTGAGGAAAACATTTCAGGATTTTTCTCCATATAACAGACTGCTATGGTGCCCCGATTTTGAACTTCCAAAATGCAGTTTGAATGCAGCTTCAAACGATCCCAAATGCGGTTGTAAACAATCCCAGCCAAGGAAGAAGGGTTTTATCTAGTAAAATGATCAGTTTTTTTCATTAAAAAAATACAATTTAAATACTTTTTAATCTCAAACGCTCGTCTTGCCTTTCTCTCCATGAGCTCTGTGTATTCTGGCTCAAGACAGTTAGGGTATGTCGAAAAACTCCAATCGTATTTTCTCCCTCAACTTCAAAAATCATTTCAAACTCATCCTACATCGCTGCAGAAGTTCCGACCCAGTCTTTGCAACGTGAACATGCAAAGAAGATCAAACACCCTTAACAAAAAAGGTAAAACAGCAAAATAGGACGAGTTTTTTGACATACTCTAACTGTCACAAACCGGAACAAAAACAATCCAAGCAGAGTAAGACAAGACGAGTGTTTGGCATTAAAAAGTATATAAATTGTATTTTTTTAAAATGAAAATAACCGATCGTTTCGCTAGATTAGACCCTTCTTCCTCTACTGGGATTGTTTGAAGCCACATTTAACTACATTTTGGAAGTTCAATATTGGGGCACCATATCAGTCCATTATATGAAGAAAAATGCTGAAATGTTTTCCTCAAAAAACATAATTTCTTTTACGAGTGAAAAAAAAAGACATGAACATCTTGGATGACAAGGGGGTGAGTAAATTATTTGTAAATTGTTGTTCTGGAAGTGGAGTTCTCCTTTAACACTGTACACCTTGATCTTGAGCTCTAGGCTGCAGTTGTGCTGCACAATTAATCTCAAGTTAAGTGTAATTAAGTGTTATAAAAGCAACTAGAAAATCTCAAAGTTGAACTATGAACTTTATCTTCTGATAAATTTTCAGATCATATCTGGGCATTGAGGCAGCATGACCTTCTTAGAGAGTGTGTTCTAAATAAATCACTTTTCACAGTTCCATCTGCATGGAACATAAATTTTGATTACTGCACAAACATGAGTAGATTTCAGCTGGGACCTTAATGTGTTTGCTCTTCTAGCCACTCCTTCTCTGAAAGTTGAATGTTTATGTACTCTTTTTGTTTTCTCCAATCACTCTGTTTCAGCTACACACTGTTTCCCGTATGTAAAGAAGCGCATAGCAGTGATGTATCAGCACCACACAGACCTGAGTCCTATCGAGGTGGCTATAGATGAGATGAGCGGGAAGGTGGCTGAACTCAGAGCCCTCTGTGCAACCAGTGAGGTCGACATGATCCGCCTGCAACTTAAGCTGCAGGGAAGCATTAGTGTACAGGTATGTGTGTGTGTGTGTGTGTGTGTGTTCGATACATAGGAACACACATCTTTGGCCTGTTCCAAAAGCACCATCCCATTTGATCCCAGAATGCATTGCAGTGAATTTAACGAAACATTACATTGAAAACGTCATAAGAAATTTGTGAGAAATGTCAATTAGAAAGTTATTTTATTCAGTACTAAAAATTATTAGTAGCAAAGTTTATTTTGATTAAAATCCACCATTTAAATTAATATTTTACCCATTATTACCCAGTGTTTTTTACTGTCTTCAGTAGAGCTGCCCACAGGTAATTAAACTTGATTGAACTTTGTGCAGTCATTGCATGCAATTGAATCGTTACCAATCATAATTGAGCTGAATAGCCATCATTGTCTTGCTACAGCTGACTTAGAGTGACTTAGCATTTGAATTTGTTTCTCATTTGATGAAGTTGGCATCATTAATCCTTTTACTTTGCTGTCAATACTGCAAAGTCACTTCAGGCAATTTCTATTGTATAAAGCTCCATATATTTTAGAATATAAATTCAGTAGATAAGCAGCATGCTTTTATATAATATGTTGAAGGAGAATTTCAGGATTTTTCTCCATATAATGGACTGATATGGTGACCCAGTTTTGAACTTCCAAAATGGAGTTTAAATGCGGCTTCAAATGATCCCATTTGCGGTTGTAAACGATCCCAGCCGAGAAAGAAGGGTCTTATCTAGCGTAACGGTTATTTTCATAAAAATAATACAATTTATATACTTTTTAATGTCAAATGATCGTCTTGTCTTACTCTGCCTGGACTCTTGTTTTTTTTCCGGTTCATGACATTTAGTGTATGTTGAAAAACCATCTCATGTTCTCCCTCAACTTCAAAATTGTCCTATATCGCTGTTTTACCTTTTATGTTAAGGGTGTTTGATCTTCTTTGCATGCTCACTTTGCAAAAACTCGGGGCACCTTTTTTTTTTTTTTTTTTTTTTTTTTACCAGGTATGCTTTATTTTATTTTATTTTTTAGCTGCAATCTAACAGTTGAAATATTATATAAAAGCATGTTGCTTATCTATTGAACATCCTATTTTAAAAAGAATGAAATAAAAAAGAAAGAATACTTTTATTCAGTAAGGATTCATTATTTTATTAAATAGTGACAGTAAAGACGTTATAATATTACAAAAAAATCAGTTTTTAATAAATGCTATGCATTTGAACTTTTTTATTAATCATAGAATCCTGAGATAAATTGTATCATGGTTTCAAAAAATAATTGCTAAATAATAAGAAATAATTCTTGAGCAGTCAATCAGCATATTAGTGTGATTTTTGAATGATCATGTGACACTAAAGACTGGAGTAAGGGCTGCTGAAAATTCAACTTTCCCATTAGAGGAATAACTTACATTTTAAAATATTTTAAATTAGAAAACCGCTTTTTTAAATTGTAAAAACATTACTATTTTTAATGGATTTTTTAAATCAAATGTTATATTCAACTTTTGGTGAACATAACAGAACATACTTTCAAAAATGTAAAAAAAAAAAAATAAATAAAATAAAAAAAATCTTACAGACCCCAAACTTTCAAATGGTATAAACTGTATTTATAGCTAGCTGTGCACCCCATCACAAATATTATGGCATTCAGCAGTAGAAATATCTTTTATAAACTAAAAATGCAACAACTGGGTGAAATCTAACAATAAAATCACTGTCAGTAGACAACAAGGTCCCACACTAGGTATTGAAATTGAAGAAGTTGATTCACACACACAGATTCACCTTAAGTTTGGCATGTTTAGAATTAACATTATGTAGTTCCTTTCTTCCTTGTAGGGCATTTTTGAATGAATTTTACATTTTCATTTTTTTATAGAGACATTTTCAGCCATTTAATTCCTGCAACAACAGCAAACCTAGGGTTGCCAGGTTTTCACAACAAAGCCCACCCAACTGCTACTCAAAACTAGCCCAATCATGTTTCCAAATACACATTTTTAGGTGGGCTTCCCCTGGTAAAATTAGCATTCCAGGGGCTGAATATTACATAATTGGGGTCGCTTCATTATTGGGGACAGTGTTAAAGTAGCCCAAATCAGTGGGAAAACCACAGACTTGGCAACACTGACCAAACCTTCCCCCAAATACACTTTACCATTCCAACTGACATCAAAATGACTTTCCTAAGTACTTCTTTCTCTTCAGGTCAATGCTGGGCCACTTGCATATGCCAGAGCTTTCCTTGATGATGCCTGCGCCAAAAAGTACCCAGATAACAAAGTGAAACAGCTTAAAGAGGTCTTCAGGTATATAAACACCATTTGAAATGCCTTCCAAAATCTTTACACAAGTGCCTGGATTTCTTATTCTGTGTGTGTATATGGTATTTGTGTGTGCAGGCAGTTTGTCGAGGCATGTGGACAGGCTCTAGCTGTGAATGAAAGGCTGATCAAGGAGGACCAACAGGAATATCATGACGAGATGAAAGCAAGTTACAAAGACCTGGCCAGAGAGCTTTCACACATCATGCATGAACAGGTAACCCTACACAGTTGCACATTGTAAATCTTGTTTCTCCTACGCCAGTAGAAATACACTAACAGCCAAAAGATTTGAATAACTGTGATTTTTGAAAGAAGTTTCACCAAGGCTGCTTTTACTGAATCAGAAATACAGTAAAAACAGTGATTTTGTTAAATATTTTTTAATTTAAACATTTTCTAAAATGTGATTTATTCCTGTTGTGACAAAGCTAAATTTTCAGCAGGCGTTACTGCAGTCACATGATCTTTCAGTTTTAATATGCTGATTTGGTGCTTAACTATTGTTAATGGTTATTATTATTACCAATGTTAAAAAGAGTTTTTCTGGTTAATAATCAATATTTTTGTGGATTTCTTTGAACAGCATTTATTTGCATTTTACAGTGTTTATTTTATTATATATATATATATATATAAGTATTATATATAATATAAAAGTATTAATTTCTATTAATTTTTTTTTTTACTTAAAAATGGTAGTGTCACAGTCTCCATAAAAATATTAAAGAGTAAAAACAGTTTTCAACTGGTAAATAAATTGTTGAGTACCAAATCAGCATATTAGAATGATTTTAATTCAATGCATTTCAGTTCAAGTGCCATGTGACATTTAAATTTTTTACCTGGTAAAAAAAAAGTCACCGTGGGTATATTTTATTTTATTTTATTTATTATTAGCTGCAACCTAACAGTAAATATGTTATATAAAAACATGTTTCTTATCTATTGAACATCCTACGTTTGGTGAAAATCGAAAGATGAAAGAATTAAAATCAGCAAGGATACATTATTTTATTAAAAAGTGACAGTAAGGGCATTTATAATATTACAAAATTCTTAAAATGCTTTGCATTTAAAGAAACCTGAGCTAAAATTGATCATGGCTTCAAAAAATAATTGCTAAATTATAAGAAATGATTCTTGACTAGTAAATCAGCATATTAGTTTAATTTCTGAATAATCATGTGACAATGAAGACTAAAAATTCAGCTTTGCCATTAAAGAAGTAAATACATTTTAAAATATACTCAAATAAAAAAATATATTTTGAATTATAATATTTCACAATATTACTGTTGTTAATGTATTTTTTATTAAATAAATGTAGCCTCGGAACATACAGAGACTTCTTTCATTTAAAAATCTTGAAAAGTATTTCAAAATATTCAGAATTTTTGGCCGACAGCGTATTTACATGACTAGGCTACTGTGAATGTTTGATTCATGATTAATATTCATGACACTCGTTCTCTCTTTTTTTGTGCTGGCCTCTGTAGATCGGATGGTAATAATCCATTAAATTCATCATATTTTTAAAATAAGACAGTACCGTTCAAGTGTCAGTTTGATCTGTTCTTCCTCACCTTGCGTTCCTCCCTTCATCAGATCTCTGCAGTGGAGGGCGGAACCAAGAGCTCTCTTTCTGATTCGCTGCATATTTTCAATGCCATCAGTGGCACGCCCAGCGGCACCACCCTGCATGGCATGCCTAGCTCCGCCTCCTCCGTGTGACTCCCTGGCCTTAAACCTCTGCCCACAGCCAGAGAGACGGACAGACATGCTGAAATGCATCAAAAGAACAAGAAAAGAATGCTAATTCATTTTTCCGACACTCCTGAATGAATCGCCCATCAATCAGCATCCAGGACACTGGGATAGAGCAGGTGTGTGCGGTCTTTGGAGTGTCCCATGTGATTGGCGAAACCGTGAGCCTTTGTTCTTCTCTCACTCACTCCAGTCCTCCATTCACAGGTGTTTCCTGTATTGCTTTTATTTCTTTCGCAACCAGAACTTGAAAAATCTGCCTTTTTACTTTCACATTCCCCAATGTTCATGTTCCATTTTTCCGTATACTCCCCCACTGCTGCTCTGTTCTGAGAGAGAGGCTGTGACATCACAGCTAATCATCAAATGGTAGTGAAGTGAATATAACTGTTTTATTGTAGTAGGAAGTTTGAGCTTTACTGTACAAAAATACCCATGATCACCTGAGCCACTCAAGCTTTTTCCATGTCTATCATTTTTTTCTTTATCTTTTTTTAAAGTCAAGAAACAATTGCTGTTTCTTTGTAGCAGAGTGCAATAATTCTCTTTCTTTGTCCTGTTTTGGTTGAAGATCTCTTGCCAAAGTGAGAAGGCTAGATGTGAAATATCTAAATATATATGGACAAAAGAGATAAACACAAGGATTTTTATAACCATTTATGTTTGTTTAAATGTAAATTGTTTTATATCGGGGTTAGATATGGGGGGTATTTTTATTTAAAAGAATCTGTTCTGGAAATATATTAATGTCCCTAAAATCTCTGAATAAAATGTATTATCTTACATTAGTTTTCATGTGTTTTTTTTTTATTCTTAGCAGTTGCTTCCCTTAAACATACTATATCTCTATTACTCTGAACTTCATTTTTTGCCAACCGAGATCCTTATAAAGGTCATTAAAACCTGATTTTCTCCTCTATACAATATTTATGAGCTTTTTTATGTATGCTTTATGGCCCATCATAGGGTGTTGTTCTTACCCCAGATTATGAGGTCTTTGGCACGATCGCAAAAACATACAGCCCATAATTTGTGCTATCATATCTGATTGCTGCCATTTTTAAAGCACCATGTTAGTACTGCGCAATATACTGGTTCAAATGGGTAAGCCGGTTTGAATTACGCACACAAAAAGTGGGCATACTGGGATAAATGGTTAACGACCACAGACAGTGTCGTGAATTGAAAGGAGATCCCTGTTAACTGCATACCCTAGTACAAAAGTAAGATTTAAAATGCATTTATTTTATACTAAAATAAATTCTATTAAAATAAATTCTATTCAAGTCTGTTACCATATTTACTAAGGTATTACTCGAGATGTATTGATATAAAAATTGTAATTAAACTTTATTTGGAGTACTGCTTGTGCACAATGCAAATTTCGTAATATTAAGCCTAAAATATGTTTTAATGTCACTATTGATGAGTGTACCCACATAGCACACATACATCCGCAAGATGTCTATTAAAGATTGCATGATCTGGACAGACATCTGTAAGTTGTCAGTTTTACATACATTCTAACTCATAAACATCTTAAAGACATCTAATAAAAGTCTGTTTGACATCTAATAGGAAATGTATTGCAGATGAGCAAACACAAAAAAATACGTCTTGCAGATGTACATGCAGACATACGTCTGCAAGATGTCTGTTAAAGATCACTTGATCTGGAAAGAATCTGCTGTGTACAAACATCTGACAGATGTCTGTAAGATGTCCGTT